>NC_063162.1:46293029-46310226 GCF_023159225.1 Perognathus longimembris pacificus | reverse complement strand
AAGAGTAATTTATCTCTGGTGCTTACTGTGTTCAGGAAGTCCTGTCTATCTCTCTTTGACTTACCTTTCATAGATAGAACAAGCAGATCTCAGAGACAGTGGAACTTGGTTCCATTTCCTTTTTCCAGCATGAATAAAACAGATATATTTGTGTTTTAAAAGAGTACATATGTAATACAAATGTGGTATAGATTTAATGACAACATTGTAAAATTTTTATGAAGGCACAAAAGAAAATAAAAAGTCACTAATTCTATCACCAACAGAGGAAGACAGATGGCATATATCTAGATAGATTTAGATAGACAAATCTTTACAGCTCAATAGGCAAATATACCTATAGCGAGATATCTATCTATCAACCTACCTATCACCTACCATCTATCTCAGGTTAGTAGGGTGTTGTGTGGTGTATGAAAATAGGTACATGAACAAATACAGGAAGAAGTATACTAGATAGCTTGTACTGGTGAAAAGCATAACCCATGGAATCAGCCTGGCTTCACAGCCTAGTTTTACCACTTGAATTATGATTTTAGGAAGAATATTTAACTTCTGTAACTTAGACTTTCTCAGAAGAATGATGATAGAGGTGAAATGAGACCATATGTGGAAATGTGCAGTACCTGGCATATAGTAGGCATTCAAAGAATGTTAAGTATTATTGCTGCTTTTTTTGTTGTTAAATTTTTATTGTCAAACTGAGGTACAGAGAGGTTACACTTTTATACGTTAGGCATTGGATACATTTCTTGTACTGTTTGTTACCTCCTCCCTCATTCCCCCCTCCCCCTTCCCCCTTTATTGCTGCTTTTATGAACACAATCACACGTGTGCTTACTATGGTTTAAAATTATATTAAATAGTTTTTTCATTCTTTGTAGTATTGGAGTTTGAACTCAGTGTTTTGCTTGCTAGGCAGGTACTCTACTGCTTGAGACACGTAGATTTTATTAAATGAGCTTTTATCCTTATTACACTATAATGCTGTTAAACTTTACATGTTGTTGTGAGCACTTGTTCATGATCTTGTCTTTATTTTGCTTCAATAGAACATTATTAAAACATTTTTCTTTCTTGATTTAATATAAGAATGGCATTGGCTTTCTACTCAACTTCTGTGTCCAGAGGGGTTTCTTCTTTTATCTTCCTTATTAAAACCTAACTCTCCTGGAGTTACCTGCTTGCTGACCACGTGACCTTGATTTTCTCTGCAGATGTCACCTGGCAAGAAGGAAGAACCTCAGGAGTAGTATATAGTGGGGAGCAGACACTCATAGAGCTGCTTGTGCAGGTGAGTACCATGCTGGCAGATGCTCAGTCTCTATGCTAGGTTACTTCTTATTGTTGGTGTGAAACAGGTTTAGAATATTTCTCGTAGCCTAGATGTAGCAAATATGAACAATACTGTCAAAGATACCTTCTATCAGCATAAAAGTAAAATTATGCTTCTTGGACTTATAAGGCCCCATGAGGAAGGAAGATTTCTATAAAGGGGAGTCCTGACAGTTGAGATTTTTGATGGTAAGACAAATTTTGTTTCATAAAGAGATTCAGGGAAGAGCCTCAAATCACACGCTCAAGCAATGGCTTCTCTTAGATGTTTGATTTCTCTTGTTCTTGGATGAACTGAGAGTGGCCTTTAGCTTCTTTTATTCTAGTCAAATTTTAAAACATCTTATTCTTCATATAAAATTGGGGTTTTATTGATGATTCTTAAAGCAGGCACAGCACCGGCTCTGTCAGATCATGGGCTGCTGCTTTGGGTCCCTTGGCCTTGCAGTACCTGGCCACCTTGCCTCTGCCATTGCCAAGCCACCCAGGCTGTGGCTGTGTTCTGCCAGGCAGTGCAGAGTGCCAGCTCCTGGGTGCCACAGCCCAAAGGCACCCTGTGCCCCAATGGGCACATCAGGCTCACTGCCTTCATCACGTGTGCTAGCTCAAGCTAGCAGGGCCTGCTGGGGTGTGCAAGGAAGGTGGGTGAGCTCTGGGTCCTGCTCATAGCAGGCTTCCTTCCCTTTCCCTGTGCTCTCGGCCTCCCTGTGATTCCAAGCCCAGCAATTGGACTGGAAGGTTTATCAGGTTTTGCAAGGTGCTCTCTGTTTAGTGGGTGACACTCGGCCAGAACCAAGATGCAAATAATAAAAAATGGTAGCCCACCCAGGTCTCTTAATTGCTTTTCCTGGACTCCAAGTATGAGCTATCGCTTGTACTCCCCTAGCCAGATTTTCCCCACTCAGAATTTAGACTCACAGCCATGTCTCTCGCAACTACGATTATACCCTATCTTGTTGGTCTTTCCTGCCTTCCTTTCTTACTCCTGATGTAGATTAATTTGAACTCATTTCTCAAGGTTCTAAACAGACACTTCTAAAGCATACTTCGTGTTATCTCTAAAGCATACTTTGGATCCCTTAGCACTGTGCACATGGGTCTATATTGCTGTCAGTAATACCTCCCTTCACTGAGTTGTGTTTTATGCAGTGCATTTAATTTTTATTGTCAGAATCTTGTAAGGTAGCAACCCTTTGCATATTAGGAAGGTGAGCTTCGGATAGGCTAGTTAGGTATAATAGGCAAAGCTGTGATTTCACACTGGTCAGTTGGTGTTACATTCTGCTGTAAACCTTAACTACATTTATATTTCTCTTACCACACTGTAAAATTATTTCTTTGATGTTGTCTCCCCCACTGTATTTTAATATTTAAATTGAGAGATGTTCTCTTCTTTTTTTTCTAGTTTCTAACACTGGGCTTCATACCTAGACACTTTCAGTGCATGAGTCTTTGTTCTGTCCAAGGTAATAATCTTATCTCACATATTCTTGCATTTTTTTACAGGCTTATGGAAATTTTGCATGGAGTAACCCATTACATCCAGATGTTTTCCCAGGACTGCGTAAACTAGAAGCAGAAGTTGTGAGGATGAGTTGTTCACTATTCAATGGGGGCCCAGATTGCTGTGGTTGTGTAAGTATGTGCCATCAAATGCTAGTACTTTTTTAAGCCCTAAAATAGAAGACTATTAAAACTATTTCATTACAAGTGATTCATAGTTAATGTCGAAAAATTTGACATTTTTCTCCTTTCACTTTATTTTAAAAATACTTAAGATTTCCTAAGTCTGATAATGAGTACATTTCTTTTGAGACAGTATCACCCCTTCCCTCCCTCTCATTTTTTTCCTCCCATTCTCACCCACAAGTTGTATAGTTCATTTTCAACATATCATCTAGTGAGTACCACTACTCCATTTATTTACCCTTAGTCCCTCCATTTCTGTGTCCCTTCTTACCCTCCCAAAGACAGATATAAACAAGACCAAAAGAAAGAAAAACAACAAAGAAAAAAACCTCTTGTTTCCAGTTCTTGGAGTTCATTTCTTTCTTTTTTGCTGGGCCTGGGTTTTGTCCCTGAGCCTCTCTGTACTCAAGGCAAGTGCTCTACCACTTGAACTACAGCGCCACTTCTGGCTTTTTCTGAGTAGTTCATTGGATATAAGTCTCACAGAATTCTCTGCCTGGGCTGGCTTTGAACTGTGATTCTCAGATCTCAGTTTCCTGAGTAACTAAGATTACAGGTGTGAACCACTGGTGTTTGGCTTCTGGAGTTCATTTCAATAAATATTTTATATGATCATATGCATGTAACTATTGAATATCTTACCTGTGTGTAAATGCCTAGAGACCTGTATAGTTTATATGTCTGGGTATATTTTAGATCTTGCTTCTGCATATGAGAGAAAACATTTGCTCTCTAAGCTTGGCTTACCTCACTTAACATGATTTGTTCTAGATCCATCCACTTGCCTGAAAATGACATTCTTTTTAATGGCTGTGTAAAGTTCCATTCTGTGTAGGTACCATATGTTTTGGATCTGCTCATCCATTGTAGATCATCAGGGATATTTCCAAAACCTGACTGTGAATAGTGAAGCAATGAGCATGGATATTCAAGTGTCTTTATGGTATCTTGGCATGTGATGTTCTGGATCAATTCCCAGTAATGGTATGGCTGGGTCTTAGGGAAGGTCTATGTTTAGTTTTTTTGAGGAACCTACAGACTGCTGTCCAGAATGGTTTTTATTAGTTTACATTCCCATTGACAGTGCAGTAGGGTTCCTTTTCCCGCACATCCCCACCAACATTTTTTGTTGTTCAAATTCATAATGTTGGGTAATCCCACTGGGGTAAGATGGAATCTTAAGAGAGTTATTTTGACTTGTATTTCCTTTATGGCCAGGTATGTTGAACATTTCCTAATACATTTCTTTGCCAGTCTTAACTCTTTTTCTGAGAAGTCTCTCCTTAGCTCCTTTGTCCATTAGATTGGTTCATTATTTTTGGAAGGGGTTATTTTCTTGAACTCTTCAAATATTTTGTATTTTGGTGTCTGTTGTTTGGTGCATATATATATATATATATATATATAGGATATATATATATATATATATATATATATATATATATATATATCCTTGTGATTTCCTTTCCTGGATCATTCAATCTGTTAAAATATAATGACTTTATTTGTCTGTTTGTACTGATTTTAAGAAGTCTTATTTTATTAGATAACAGTATGGCTACTCCTGCCTTCTTTTTTTTTTTTTTTTTTTTGGCCAGTCCTGGGCCTTGGACTCAGGGCCTGAGCACTGTCCCTGGCTTCTTCCCGCTCAAGGCTAGCACTCTGCCACTTGAGCCACAGCGCTGCTTCTGGCCGTTTTCTGTATATGTGGTGCTGGGGAATCGAACCTAGGGCCTCGTGTATCCGAGGCAGGCACTCTTGCCACTAGGCCATATCCCCAGCCCTACTCCTGCCTTCTTGCAGGATGCATTTCCATGAAAGATCTTTTTCTGTCCCTTCACTCAAAATTTGTGTTTATCTTTGACTTGGAGACAACATCTTGTTTTTTGATCCAATATGCTACTCTGTCTTTTGGTTGAGGAGTTGGGTCTCCACTGATGTTTAATATGGAGAAATGGCATGTTTCCTTCCATTTTTCTGTTTTCCTGTAGTTTGCTTTTTTCCATCTCCTTGTGTTTATTGAACTAGTCTTCTAGGGACTTATTCAATGTTAAGTGTCCTTGACTTTGTTTTCTTCAGATTGTCTCTAGACCTAGAATCAGACATTTCTCTAAGGATCTCCGGTTCAGTTAAAACTATAAAATATTTCCATGGTTTCAATGTCATTTTTAGAGAACCCCTCCACCCAATAATCAAAGCTTAACAACAACTCAGAGAAATGAAAGTACAGAAGAGAATCTAGGATCCAGGAGGTACATACAATCATAATCTTAGGATAGATTAGGAAGAGCCAACACACATTATTTGTATGTGAGAACAGCAAGAGAAAATGGATAACATCAAAGCTATGAGTGGTAGAAGCACAGATATTCTTCAGCAACAGATGCTGGGGAAGGCGTAGCTTAGGTGAAAGATACTTCATTGCTTTGGTTTATATTTCATTGATTTAAATATATTGCACATACTTTATATTTAGAGTCTGATAATTCCAATATCCATGAGCCTTTCCTGTCTGAATCTGTTACTTTTCACTCAGGGTGGATTCCCTTAGGTTTGTGCAATTGATTGATTGATTACAATATGAGCCACTCCTTTCTTGAGAACTCAACTAATAGGTGTGCTTGGAGCCTGGACTAAAGTTAAGTTTTTCCAGAGCACATTTTAAATTACTTATTCTAATTCCTGGGAAGTTGCTGGAAATTGCTACCACACTGGAACCAGGTGAAGCCTAGTTCTCCACTTGCCATAATGTACCATAGAGACACCGTGAATTCAGACATCATGCTAAAGTTAGTTATATGCTATCATTTTGCAATTTTTTATTTTTATTAATAAAATTTTGTTGACAAGGTGTTGTGCAAAAGGGGTACAGTTACCTAATAGGGCAGTGAGTACATTTCTTGTGATATCTTACACCCTTGTTTTTCTTTCCCTTCCCTAGATCAGGTAGACATATATACAATACCCAGTGTATCAAAAACATATACAGTAGCCACATGGCGCACTGCCCCGGATTGTTGGAGGGTGCTTGTGCCCTCTCGCGAATCTACTGTGGAGGTGGTATGCATGGTCCACAGCAGGTTCCAGTGTCTGGGCGTGAGTTGGTGCCAGTAGGCTCTCTGCACCTCCACTGTGAGGGGGGGCATGTACTCGGGCCCCAGTGTTGCCGCTGGGCTGGTATTGCACACCAGCAAGCCTGTTACTGTTGTTCAAAAAGTCTGCGCAGACCAGGGCATCTCAGGTGGCGTTCAAATGCCTACCAGTCCCCGGGTCCCTTCGGGGGTGGGGTGGGGGCTGGTGCGGACAGATTCAGGCTCCCTGGCTGAGGCTTTGGGGGATGGTGGCCTAAGGTGTCTCCCGGTCACCTTGTTGTGCGCTGCTCTACCCACTGCTAGCTCCTGTGTCCTCCCAGGAGCTGTAGGATCCTAGAGCCCCCAGATATGGGGCTCTTTTCTTCCCTTGGGGTTGGGAGGGGAAGGGAGGAAGCTCTAGCTTCTTTGTCCCCTTGTGATGAGCTCTACATGAGTTTTTGGTTCTCTGTTAGAGCTGATTTCCCGTGGTGGGGAGGCAATGGGGAACTTACTGGTCCTGGATTGTGTGTGTGTCCCGTGCTGCTGTGGCCTTTTCTGGGCTGGGGTGTGACGATCCATCATTTGGCGGTGGTGGTCCCAGCTCTCCCTGTCTGGCTCTCCTGGTCTGTGCCGCCTGGTTCCCCTGCTATTGTTGTCTGGTCCCGGCCGTTGGGTCCTGCACCTCCGGTCCCATGCCTTCTGTCTCAGTCCGGTCTGCGCACAGTCTGGTGCCCGTGGAGCTCCTACTGTCTGGACTCTGCACTCGCTGTGGGACTTTTCGGCTGTTGCTTCTCTGGTTGTTGACCGTCTGCGGTCCTATTTCCCAGCGCCGGGCCTGCTTTCCCAGCCTAGCCCTATTTGGGCCAGGGTCGGGGGTGGGGGTGGGAGCGGTGGGGTACCCTGGAGATTTTCTGCCTCCGTGCAGGTTATAGGCTTTTCTTTCTTTGTTCTTTTTCATTTCCTGTGTTTCTCTGTTTGTTCTGGTTGTTGGGTTTGCTGGTCTCTTGATGGGGCGTTGGGTGTTGGAGTTCCCAGCTCACTATTTGGTTGGAGCAAGTTGGGGTGCCTCCCTATAGTGATGGCACCATTTTCCCTCCTCCATTTTGCAAATTTTTGAGAATTTTTTTTCATCTGAGTGTCAGGTTGAGAAAAGACACCTTATTTCGCATTTGTACAGTTTGTTTCTTGCACATGGAGGGTATGGTGATTTTCATTAGACTCTGACTTTGAGCAGGCCTCACTGTGTCTTCTGTCTTGGTTTTGGTGTCTTCAGGCTTGGTGCCCCCTTAGGGAAATGTCTAGCTTAGGTGGACACTTTATCTTGTAGGATTCTGGACTTAGCTCTTTTTTAGTATTCGGTATATTTCTTTCTTTCTTTTTTTTTTTTTTTTTTGCCAGTCCTGGGCCTTGGACTCAGAGCCTGAGCACTGTCCCTGGCTTCCTTTTGCTCAAGGCTAGCATACTCTGCCACTTGAGCCACAGCGCCACTTCTGGCCGTTTTCCATATATGTGGTACTGGGGAATTGAACCCAGGGCTTCATGTATACGAGGCAAGCTCTCTTACCACTAGGCCATATTCCCAGCCCCTCGGTATATTTTTTTTGTTTTAGCTCAGTGATGGGTATAACAATTCAATGTTTTGACAAGCTTTGTAAGTTATTTCACTTGGGAGGGTTGCTGCAGTATTAGTCTATATTGCTAAATCCCTCTTTATGCTCTTGGAATTGTTTTTGAAATTCTGCTTTTATATCCTTGGCCAATTCTGTCATCATCTCCTGAAGTGTTTTCTTATTCTCCATCTCTTCTTTGCTCTCTCTGGAGCTTTTTCCTAGGTTGCCATTGACTTTTGGAGTTAGTTTACTGACTTGACCTTTCATGAATCTTGTAATTTTTCTTTGTGATTTACACATCTGGGAAACAGGGGTTGTGAGAGTTGTGTCCCCTGTTCTTCCTGTTAGTGGCCGGTAGATGGCAGTCTTTGCTTGGCCCTGGGCTGGTTCACACAGGGCCACCCATCAAATGTGACCCCAGGCCAGCAGGTGCCTGCCCAGGTACTTGCTTCTTCTCTGGCTGAATGGGTGCTCTGACAGCAGGTCTGATCTGCTATGAGAACTGAATTGATTATATTCAGGCTTCAGGGTTAGGCATTCACTTCAGAAGGGCTGGGCATGTCTGCACTGGGTTTTTTGTGCCTTGGCCCTAGGTTGTTTTTCTCCCCACCTATGGTGGGTACTCCAGGCATTCTACCCCTTGGACCAATCATGGTGTGTGTGTGTGTGTGTGTGTGTGTGTGTGTGTGTGTGTGTGTATACACACCTCAACTGCTGCCAAAGCATTCACACACTCCTCCCTAAAGGTCACTTAGCCTGTACTTAGCATGCACAGGCCTTGAGTTTGATCCTGAACACTAGGAGGGGAATTGTAATTGTGATATTTCTGAATGACATAAAATTCCCTATCCTGTCTGAAAAGAAATGATTTAATGCAGAAATATAAGTGGTTGTGAACAAGTTGTATGCAGTCAAATGTAGGTGTTTGTAGACAGTGCTGAGCCACCCACTCATTCTTATTTAGTAGTTTTCATTCTTCTGAACCTAACTTGGGCTTAACAACAAACTCAAGTTTCCCTCTGAAAGAGAAAGCAGCATCAGCTCTGCTGCAGGCACTCAAGCCCCTAATCGGTTTCCTCATCAAATATTGCCAAGGTCAAGGTGGCAGAAGTATTCAAATTGGCACCTCCTCTTATTGTAGGTCACCTCTGGGGGAACGGAAAGCATCCTGATAGCCTGCAAAGCTTATCGGGACCTGGCCTTAGCGAATGGGATCAAGACTCCAGAAATGTATGTGCAGGGGGTGTTTCCCTTTCTGACATTGTTCGTTTGGAGTACAGCTGTATGAAATAGCCAATGAGTCTGTTACTGTGCTGCTTCTGTTCCTCCAGCCCCTCCAGTCCTCTTTCCTCTGCCTTGTCCCTATGCCCTGTCATTTCACATCTAGCAGAATTCTAAATGAATCCTCCAGTTACTATTATAGACTATGCTTAATCTTTTACACATGGTGTATATGCCACAAGTGACAATGAGATTCCTCTTACAGAGGTGATAGACTTAGGAGCCACAATGTTGAATCCTGTGCTTTTAAGTTGTCTGGAGCCCAAGGAAATCTGTTCACCTACTTTTAGTTCACTGAAAATTTCTTAAACGTTGTAGGTTGCCTCAGGTGTTCCCTAGGGGACACTGTGAAAACTGTTTCTGGGAGAAAATATTTCAAAGTGTTTTTTTTTTTTTTTTGAGATTTCTTTATGTTGCCACTTGTGGACATAATTTGGGTATTTGGTTGCATGAAGTTTTTCACTACATTGTCTCCTGTACAGTGTACTCATACTACACAATTTGGGTTAATTTTTTTTTCCTGCAGGCATCAATAACTAAGATAGCTTGTGATCTTAGTGTGTGGCTCATATTTACCCTAAGAGAAACATACCAGGCTGCCATTTGCATCCTACACCTACATAAGTTTTTGTTGTTAGGTATTCATCATGGAGTGATTTTTCCCTTTAAGAGAAAAGAGTAATTGTAGGAGCAGAGTAACTAAGGGAGGTCAGAAAGCAAATATGCACCTGTGAGTGTTTCTCTTTCAGCACTGTTTACAATACTACTTTGAACCTGTAGGAAAGTGGGGATTTCAGTTTCTTTCCTTTTTGAGGGGTGGTGGTGGCAGTTGTGGGGCTTGAACTCAGGGCCTGATCATTCTCCCTGAGTTTTTCCATTCAAGGCTAGTGTTCTACCACTTTGAACCACAGCTCCACTTCTGGTTTTCTGGTGGTTAATTGGAGATAAGAGTCTCACAGACTTTTCTGCCTAGGTTGGCTTTGAACCACTTTCCTCAGATCTCAGCCTACTGAGTTGCTAGGATTATAGGTGTGAGCTACCCACACCTGGTTGGGGATTTCAATTTCTCATAGGGTTGCAGTCTTTGACTTGAAAGGATCCACTGGCCTGATTGTGCTTGACTTCTTCTCTTACACCCCTGCCATGTAGTTTCACAGTGATGCTAGAGCATGGGTCAGGACACTTGCTTCTTACGGAAGTACAACCCTTCTCCAATCTGGTCTGAACCTGCTGGTCCCTGACTTTCTCCTGCCAGCTCTAATTTATACCTTGGATCCCCTCCATCTGGAATTGCTTTTTAAATTCTTTCTCTTATTGCCAAAACAATTTCTTAAATATCTGGAGAAGGTTTCTATGGAACTCAGATTACTTCTGTTTGTTTATACTTACAAAACAACATATATGCAAACATAATATACAAAATATATAAAAATATATATTTTGAGGGAAAGTAATCAGAACTTTCCTCCTAGTGATTTAGAATAGCTGATGTGTCCTCACTTGAATCCTGTTTCTGTCTGGGTTTCATTATTGTCCTCACATCTAGTGTGGCTCCCCAAAGTGCCCATCCCGCATTTGACAAAGCAGCCAGTTACTTTGGGATGAAGATTGTGCGGGTTCCACTGAACAAGATGATGGAGGTTGATGTGCAGGTGAGTCTTCAGCCACATTGACTGCCTCTCTGGTTACACGGACAAGCACCCACCCTACCTCCACCTCCATGCCTCTGGAAGTATCCAGCGGGAGCAGTAAAAGCTGTCAGTGCTGATGGAGTGCACTTCTTTAGACTTTGTAAAATGTGCATGGATATACTTGCTACACAACTCATTATCATCTTAGTAGTAATTGTTCTTTTTTTGTTTTCTGCAACCTGAGACAGTACCCTGTGATATAGGCGCTGAGGAAATGAGAATAGAGAAAGAGTTAAGCAAGTGGGGGAGCCAGAGAATTCAAGGCTTGCTGGCTCTTGAATACCAGATTCCCATAAGCAAGTTTAGTTTAGTAGAGAAGTTTATCTACCATAGGTACTTGTAGAAAACAAGACATCATTCTATTTTGTTATTACAATCATTGACATGAAACAGTTGTGTACATATTGAATAACTGGACCCCTTTTTGTTTTGGGGGCAATGACTGCAATTTAGACATAACTTAGACATCTGTCCTACTTTGTCTGTTTTGAACTTCCCAGGGTCGAGTTCTCAGCCTTGTGAGTACTGATAAGGCAGCCCTCCAACCTCTTAACCCTCTCCTGGTCTTATAACTCAGCTTCAGATTTACCTACAGTTTTTGTGCCTCATATTTTGGAAAGGTGTTTTTTAGAGTACCATTAGAACTACATTAGTGCAGTGCACAGATGAGGGTGAGTCTCTGCTGGGTCAGAGTTTGGTTGTTAGTATCTTGTGGGGCAAGGACTCACATTTGGATGTATGGATGTATCTCAGTAGTGGTTGCATTGTTCTCATTTTGTGCTCCCAGCCAATTTTTCTCTTGTGCACCTAAACCCCCCCACCCTGCCTCACAGCAGGAGGTAACTTCTCCTAGGTGTCAGTGATGGACAAGCCACTACCAGCCACTACAGGACCAGTCTCTGTATCAGGGGCTGATATTGCTCTTGTGACAGAAAAGAGAAGAACATCTGTGACGTGGACTCTCATTTTCCCTTTGTCTTTCAATCCATAGGCCATGAGAAGAGCCATCTCCAGGAATACTGCTATGCTTGTCTGCTCCACCCCACAGTATCCTCATGGTGTGATGGATCCTGTCTGCGAAGTGGCCAAGGTGATGAGAGAACTAGGCTACAACTGCATTCAGATTGAATTTTTTTTGCTTGTTTTAATTAAACTTTTTTCTTTATTGTCAAAGTGTGATACAGAGGGGTTACAGATTCATATGTAAGGCAGTGAGTACATTTCTTGTTCAACTTGTAACCTCCTCCCTCATTTTCCCCCACCTCCCCTTTCCCCTTCCCCCCAAGTTGTGCAGTTGATTTACACCAAATGGTTTTGTAGACATTGCTTTTGGAATGGTTTGTCTTTTTGTCCTTTGTCTCTCAATTTTGGTATTCCCTTTTCCTTCCCCAGTTCTAATACCTATATGGCACAGCAGTTGCCACATAGAAGTGGTTTTGTTTGCTTGAAGATTCAGGGTGTGTGTGTGTGTGTGTGTGTGTGCGTGCTTTGGCAGTTTGAACTCCCTAAGGTGTCACACTTTCTATACTTTACCACTTGATGCAGCCCTTAGAGGCAGTTTTGATTTTAGACTTGACCACAACACTGGTGAATAGTTAGAGTAGGCCCTGCAGCTAGCTCTGCTTGGAGCTTCTGAAGTCACTGGCATCTGCTTGTGGCAGGCCTGCCTGTGAAATGATTTTCTTGAAATAGTGTTGACTTTTTTTATTTTGATCAGGAAGAATCGGCATTTAGCATTATTCCCACCAGCAGGTGGCATTCCACAGGCTTCTCATCTTGGGTAACAAAGCAGGAGTCTTTCTCCTGGCTCTGCCTCTTTCCTGCTTGGTGGTGCTGGCAGCTTGAGATGGCATATATTTCACTGTAAAGTAGATGTCACATTTCAGTTTGGTTGTTTTGAAGGCTACATACTACTCAAGGATAAACTTGGTTAGCAATGTCAGAAATGTTTTAACACATGGGGACATGATTCACAATAGCCTTGTGTTTAGCAGTATCCTGCAAAAGTTTAAGTATTATTCTATATTCTCTTAAATTCTTTGTTCTGTGGAACTAGCTGGCTGTCAAATACAAAATACCCCTTCACGTGGATGCTTGTCTCGGAGGCTTCCTCATTGTATTTATGGAGAAAGCTGGATACCCACTGGAGAAGCCATTTGACTTCCGGGTGAAAGGTGTGACCAGCATTTCTGCTGATACCCATAAGGTGAGCTAAGGAAGAGATTACATTAAATGTTCAAATTAAATTTCTAAATTAAATGTTTATTTTGATTGTTAGCCATAAAATAAATTGACCAAAGTATAAAATTAAGACAGGATTTTTCTTCTTAGTAGGCCAGGCATTCAGATGATGGGAATATAGGAGACAGATGATATACAACAATAGTGAAAAGAGCCTCTTACCTTTCTTTGCCTCATACTGACTGAGAGCCAACCTGACTATGTAAAGGAGGGCCTTTTTTTTTTTTTTTTTTACAAAGGTCCCTACAATCATACTGGAGTCTGTGAGAAAGAGGGTGGCTGTTGGTGCTGCACCTCCTGTGCTACTGGGGCTCTGAACCTGAGTATCCATGATGACAAAACATTTCTTTGGGAAAAGGACCTCTATGCACTTAGCATGGTTGGATTGCAAAGTTGGAAAGGTCTGTTTTCACACCCTTGGTGTTGTGAGGTGAAGTCAGGATAATTTTGCAACTCCTTTTTAAATACCCCAGAGGTGGAATAATTGGCATCAGGCTCAGACTGTGTACTTTGTTCTGAACTAGAAAATAGTAAAGATTGTTTATCAGACTCCTCAGTTATCTCCAGTAAACTTGTAATCAGAATCTGTCCTACCCAGACAGCTCTTGTACACTTTACCTTAACCATCTAGCTCTACATGGGTCTGTGAGTGAAGTAGCTCCATGTAGTTAAGCTCAGCAAGGGTTACCTAAGAGACCACATTTGCTATGAGGAAACCAACTATACAGTGTGACTTCTGGGTGGACCATATTCTGAGGACCATTATGTTCTTTAAAAGAAGTGTAATATTAAGCAAAATAACATGGTGTGTGGGACAGATTTGATTTTAGTTTGTCCAAGTGACTTGGTTCCTGCTCTTCCTGGCTTCCAGTAGAAAGCTGTCCTTATTTCTACCCTGACCCATCACCCCAAAGAAAGATGTTCAATAAGGAGAGCCACAGGCTGGGAAAGAGCAGGTGGAATCCTATTCACTGAACAGACTGCTTTTCCCTGACATCAGATTCCCAGCTCCTGACACAGAGGATCTACAGTCTCTTCCCCAGTTCCCTTCTCCCCATTGACAATCTAGGTTGAAGTCTTCACTGAGTGTGAATCTGACAAGTGTGCATATGCATGTGCATGTGTGTGCACATGCACATGTGAAGGGAGGATGGCAGGACCTTCCAGCCAGAGTCATACTCTCACCCATCTGCTTCTCCCCTCAGTATGGCTATGCCCTCAAAGGCTCATCAGTTCTGTTATACAGTGACAAGAAGTATAGGAACTACCAGTTCTTCATCGACATGGATTGGCAGGGTGGCATCTATGCTTCCCCAACCATTGCAGGCTCACGACCTGGTGGCATTGTTGCAGCCTGTTGGGCCGCCTTGATGTACTTCGGTGAGAACGGCTATGTTGAAGCTACCAAACAGATCATCAAAACCACTCGCTTCCTCAAGTCAGAGTATGTGTGGAAGATGGGCTTGTCTCTGGCTTTTTTTGCTGGTCTGCTCAAGGTGTCTGCTTGACTGTGCAGTAGCCCTAGCCTATTTGTCACCTTCTGAGGGACCAGGGCTGAGGGCAGTAGGGCAGGAGTTGGTGCTGGAGGCGTGTGAGCCAGTGGTTCTGATTCATTAATTCTTGATGA
Source organism: Perognathus longimembris pacificus (assembly GCF_023159225.1). Taxonomy (NCBI): domain Eukaryota; kingdom Metazoa; phylum Chordata; class Mammalia; order Rodentia; family Heteromyidae; genus Perognathus; species Perognathus longimembris. The sequence continues at coordinate 46,295,681 of NC_063162.1, read as the reverse complement.
GTTTGGGCTATGGGGTGTTTGTAAGGTTCTGCATGTGACTGTGTTCTCTGTAAGGACTGCAGCTCCCAGCATATCTGTCTTAGTGTAGAGGATGAGAGGGCTAAGCTCCAGAAGGACACGCTGTGTTATAACGAATACTGGGTAGTTAAAAGAAGGTCAATCCAGGTACTACTGGCTCTCTCTAGTTATCTTGCTAGTTAATCCTAGTTATTCAGGAGGCCAAGATCTGTGGATCATGGTTCAAAGCCAACACTGGCAGGAAAAGTCTGTGAGACTTTCATGTCCAGTAAACTACTCATAAAAGCTAGTAGTGTTGCTGAGGCTCAAGTGGTAGAGTGGTAGCCTTGAACACAATAAGGCTCAGGGACAGCACCCAGACCCAGAGTTTAAGCCTGGGATGGGCAAAAAATAATCAGAGTAATTAATATGGCTGAATTGTCTCTTTATTTGATTATTGTTTTCAGGCTGGAAAACATCAAAGGCATCTTTGTTTGGGGGAATCCCCAGCTCTCAGTCATTGCTCTGGGCTCCCATGAATTTGATATCTATCAACTCTTTAACATGATGAATGCTAAGGGATGGAAACTGAACGCGATGCAGTTCCCCCCCAGGTATGTGTAAGGCAGCCTTTTTCTCTCTTCCTTTGCTTCCTGACATTTGGGGGTTTGTGGAGTGAGGAGATCGAACACAGTTTGCTGCTTGGCTCCAGCAATTTAGTAGCAGTTGTATGATACATAGGATTGCCATCTTTCCACCTGTTGTTATTAGACATAAGGAATAAGACCTTAGCTTTAGACTAGTAGACCTGGGTGTAAGCATCTTGAGAAAAATGGTTGATCATGTGGGCTTCCCCACCCAACCTCATACTCTGATCATTCTTGTAGAATAGTTCATGTAAGAGCAATGTTTTGCTCAAACCTTCACCAAGGTGTTTGATCACTCAGACATGCCTCTATATTCTTCAGTATATGTTTCTAGCCTAACCTTCCATGATGCCATGAAATCCTCCTCTCAGACTTAATGGATCTGTCCCATGTCCTTTATGTACAGCTTTCTCTTCCCAGATTGCTGCCATTGCCAGCCCTGTTTGGACTGTCTTTTCCTCTTCACAATTTTGTATAACATGTTCTCCCCCCAGGAGACATAAGGTTTCTTCATAGCACTAAAGTCTCAATTCTTTGAAACTCCATGCGTATGGTCCTTTTCCCATGAAAGCATGTTTTTGAACATAAAAGTATGTCGCAAAGTAGAGTGCTCATGACTCACACCTCAATTCTAGATATTCAGGAGGCTGAGATCTGAGGATCATGCTTTGAAGCCAGCCAAGGAAGATAAGTCCATGAGACTTTTATCTTAAATTCATTACCAAAAGGGCTAGAAGTTGAGCTCTAGCTCAAATGGTTGAGTGCTACCCTTGAGCAAAAAAGTCTCAAGGATAGCACTGGGCCCTGAGTTCAAGTCCTAGTACTAGCATAAAACAAGTCTCAGAGGTCATGGCTGAAGGAATCATGGTTGACAGTTGGGGCAGGCAGAACAAAGGATCTTTTTTGATCATGCTTAGAAGCACTCAGACCACACAGACTTGACAACCCAGGTATTTGAGAACACTGATGCCCAGGACTGGGAACAAGAGAAATAATGTGAAGGGAGAGTCCGCACACTGCTCTATCCAGGTCTGCTTTATTTTAGAATGTGTCTCTGTTTTTTCTCCTGCAGCATTAATTTCTGTATCACATTAGTGCATACCCAGAAAGGAGTGGCAATTCAGTTCCTAAAAGATGTCCGGGAATCTGTCAGTCAAATCATGAAGAATCCCAAAGCCAAGACCACGGGAATGGTAAGAACACCTGGAGAAATTTCCCAAAGAAATTAGGGGCTGGTGTAAGAATGAGATGTAGCTCTCCCTGGGTTGCCAGGCATTTCAGATGTACCTTGTGAATTAGAGACTGCTGTACAAAAACAGAAGGTGGTTTTCTCCATTTACAAAGAAAATGTTGGCACAGGAAAATTATGTATATATATATAGTGTATATATATACATGTGTATATATGTATATACATATATATGTGTATATACATATATATATATATATATATATAGAGAGAGAGAGAGAGAGAGAGAGAGAGAGAGTAAATCCCATAGAATAGCCTTTATGCAGGAAGACAAGCTGGAAAGTAAAATAAGTCTTGCCAGCTGTTTTTCTGATGAAATGATGTCTGGGCAGGAAATGGACAGGTCAGGGGTTGTGGGTTGTGGTTTACAGGTGTGAGGCTGAAACTGGTGGGAGTAGGTGCCCTATCCACAGCTTTGCCCTTGCTCCTGTGCCCGTACTCTCCAATGACTCATCTTTGTTTGGATTCACAGGGTGCCATCTATGGCATGTTCCAGGCATCTGGTGACAGGACTTTTGTTGCAGAAATTTGCTCTTTCTACTTGGACAGCCTGTACAGTACAGACACTGTAACCCAGGGCAACTAGAAGAATGGCTTTCTAAAACCCCGAGGAGCTTGAACCATTTCTGGTCCCAAGGGGCTTCTGGCCTTCAGAAGGTTCTCAAGATATGCAACAAGCCACACACTACTGGAACATCTGGTCGTGCTCCATAGGGCAAGGGATAGATCTTATAGCAGTTTCCACTTCAGAATTTGGGT
>NC_063162.1:46169934-46292529 GCF_023159225.1 Perognathus longimembris pacificus | reverse complement strand
TCCTTAGTTACTGTGGATTCTTATTTTTCCTTTACTTTATTGTTGTTATGGTCTATTGTAGGTGATACACAGCAAGGTTACATTTACATTCTTCGTGTAATAAGTACATTTCTTTTTGCATAGTGTCATCTTTTGCCTCATTGTCTCCTGTTACCTCCCTCCCATCACTACATATGAGTTGCATAGCTCACATTCATCAACGTCCAGTGCAGCCAGTTTTCTCTACTGATGCACCTTTTCACCCTTTGTCCTCTGATTCCGAGCCCGGGTTCCACCCTCCCACTGATGTGCAAGTGATGAATACACTGCATATAAGGTAAAGAATACACACTCATCAGAAAAGGAAAATAAAAATTAAGAAAAAAGTCCTTTGTTTCCGTACCTTTGGAGTTTGTTTCAGCATGTTTATTATTTTATATACGTATGAGTGCTAGCCTTGAGCTGCAGAGCTCAGGGAGAGCTTCCAGGCCTAGAGATCAAGTGCCACTACCGAATCCCCCCAAAAAAGTAACAAGAGAAAAGCTCCCGTGGAGCCTCTGAGGATGAAGATCAACCAGAAAATTGCACAGGGACCACCTTCTCCTCCAGTACCATGTTTGGGCTTCTGCCACCTTGTGGCACAAAGAGAACATACTCTCCCTCTCCCTGCCCAATCCCACAGTCAAGACCACTTCCTTTTGTGTGCCATTAGTAGCCACAGGGGTGATCTTTTGTGTAAGAATGGCTGCTTATCAATGAAGTAGCCTCAAACACAATGAGGAGGATATTCACAGCATGAAAATGTACTAGAGAATGAAACTTAACCCTACTATGCTGTTTGACTTTGGAGTGGGGAAAATTAGGTCTTGTCTAGGGAACTGTATTCATTCAAAACACACATGCAAATAAATATCTATGTAAGCAAATGAATGAATGAATGAATCAATCAATCAATAAACACTTTTTGAAAGAGCTGCTGACTCACAAGCCCCTGTGTCCCAGGGAACTTGGAGATTGATCTGATCCACAAGGTATGCAAGGACCCCTCACTTGGGGATGCCAAGTGAGAAAATCTGGCCAGGCTCCAATGAGAGAGTGCCTGGCCCTGAAGAAGATGACCTTCAGCCAACAGCTCTACAACCAGCTCTGGAACCCCTTGGGGCCCTGCTCTCAGACCAGGACTTGGATCTCATGAACAAGTTCCTGACCTATTCCCTGGGGAGTCTGATGAACATGGAAGATGGCATCAAGCAGGAGTTTTTCCATGACACACTTTCCCCCATCCCCCCACCCCACCATTGCTATAGACCCTTCCATGTTCTCCACATGGCCTGCCTATTCAGAGTAGCAGGCACTGAAGCACTCCACCAGCCCTTGCGTCCAGGTTACAGCCAACATAGGGAGGAGACCTGAAGGAGATCAGCTTGCACCTCACCACCACAAACCACGGGGACTCAGCCAACAGCCAAAGGCCCAGGCTTTAACCTCCAGCTCTGAAATTCCAGCCACCCAGCCTCATCCAGACTCGGCTCCTCCATCCAGAGCCGCCTTCAGCCACCACACGTGACTCAGAACGCTTCCTCTGAGCCTTTCAATGTTTTCTTTCCCTACATTTTCATTTGTAAGCTTGTAGAGTTAAATGATTATTTCCTTGCAAAAGGCAAAATAAAGAAACTAAAATGAAATAAATTATATCCTGCCTGAAGCATGTGGCAATCTCCTTTCTGCAAACCTTCCATGGGGGAACCCACCAACCAGGCCCAGAGGGTTCAGCTTCTTCATATTTACTGAGGACACTTTAGAGGGGAGCTCAGGAGTTTAGTGATTATCCACCTTGACACATGAATGCAGGAACACATTGTCCTAAGCTCTATGTGTATCATAGTTATTTCTTTCTATATGGAAGATATCAAGGTACAATCAATTATTTGGTAGGATTACCTAGTTCATGTACAATGCTGAACCATTCAGACACCTGAAGCTTTTAGGAAGAACCACATAAGTGACTTTAGATGGACACATGCTTTTATTGTACTTGGTTGGATACCTAGGGAGGGATTGCCACAACTACAGCAGGGGTGTATTTATTTAGAAGCTATTAGGATAATGCCACAGTGCTTTGACCAAGTTGGGGAGAGGCAGATCAGAGGGAACAACTCTGCCCAACTGGAGATTAAGCAAGGAAGCAGTGTTAACCATTGTCATTCCATCATAGGTCTTCATTGTAAGGAGCTGGGAAGCTTTCTTCTTTAATGTCGCACCTGACAGGTCCTGGTTGACTTGAGTGAGGAGCTATGCTCATCATTGGCCAGCTTTATGCAAGTCCAGACCTGCTTACCCTACAGCCCCTGCAGGCACCTGACTGCTGCCCCAAGGCAAGAGCCAAGGGAGATCAGCCAACTTTGGGAAACATGAGGAAGAACAATTTCTTGTTTTGAGGTGTATTTGGGCTTGCTTGCCATCCTAGCACTAGTGAGACTGAGGCAAGAGGAGTGAGAGCTTGAGGCTAGCCTAGATCACATGGCTAAATGCTAAAAACATTTTTTTCTGTTACTGTTGTGTCAAATCACCAAATTCTCAGTATTTGATGGGCACCAGGTCAAAGGTGGTCACTAACAATTAGGATATGGCTGCTAGAACAAGCTGTCAAGCCATCTCTTCTTGTCTTGGTACACTGTGTTAGTTTCTGGGTGGGTGGCAGAAGAAGGCAGAAGGCAAGATTCAAAGCTAGCCAGCTAGCTGGGCACTGGTAGCTCATGCCTGTAATACAGGATATCCAGGAGGCTGAGATCTATGCATTGGGGTCCAAAGCCAACCTGGGCAGAAGGGTTCACGAGACTCTTCGCTCTAATGAAATACTCAGAAAAGGCTGAAAGTTGGATCTGTGGCTGAGAGGCAGAAAATTAGCCTTGAGAAACAAGAATCTCAGGGACAATGCCAGGGTCCTGAATTAAAGCCCCAGGACTGGAACAACAATACAAACATATCAAATAAATATACCCAGTAAGTTTCCTGGTTATGCCTAGGAGGTGGAAAACTAGAAAGTGTTCTTCCCACAGTAGCAATGAGCAAACTCTGCCCCCTGTTGGCCACAGGGGATTGGCTCCAGGATCACTTTGGCTACTAGAATGTTAGGATGCTTAAGTCCTTTCTATGAAACAATGTGTGCATGGCTCTGAAGGCTCCTACCTGTAAACTTATCTACACAGGAGGCTGAGCTCTGAGGATCATGGTTGGAAGCCAGCCCAAGTAGGAAAGTCTGTGAGACTCTCATCTCTAGTAAACTGCTCAAAAATAGCTGAAAGGAGCACCTCAGGCTCAGGGAAAGGGCCTGGGCCCCAATTCAAGTGCCAGGACTGGAAACCAACCCACCAAGCAAAACGAACCAACAGAGAGGAAGCCAGGCTGGTGGTATGGCTCAAATGGCAGAGCACCAGCTGAGCCACATGCAAGGCCTTGAGTTAAAGCCACAGTGCTGCCACAAAACCCACATACCCCACCAAAAACAAAATAAACAATTAGCAACAGCCAATAAAACCCAGAGAAACAAACAGAAAACCAAACCGTTGGTATATAGATTTGCTGTGCTGTGTGGACATAACTTGTGGGAATGAAAAATGCCAGAGTGACAACAGCCATGGCACTTAAAGTGGCTGATACACTTTATTGGCTCAGGTCCCAGACTGTCTGTTCTCACCCTCCCCCTATCCTAGACTTGAGAGGCTACTTGTGCAATGCTCCCTTTCCACGTAGCTCGGTGCCTGCTTCCCTTAGCCCATCAATCCACTCTGCCCAATGTCCATTTCTCTAGTGGGATATCTGTTGGGTCAAGTTCCATCTCATCCTTCTCCTTCAAGCTATTCTTGCTGGGTCTCACTGGCTTAGGCTTCTGGATGATTGGTTTTCCATGAGCCTCCCTAACTATAAGGATTGGTCTAGAAGGGAGCATGATGCCCTCCCCTCCCCTTCCCCTGCTCTCCTCCATAGGCTTTTGTTCAGATCCCCCTGAAGGAATCATGTGATCACCGCTGTCCATCTCGTGAGCATGAGTCAGCAAAGTGCCCCAGGCTCGGAGGTCACTTCCTCCTGCTCTGAGTCCATGCCTTCCTTCCCCCTGGTCCCGCTTCCTTTGCCCAATGAGAGGTTCCCTGGGTTCCAGGTCAATTCCATATCTGCCGTGGTCATGCCTCCTCCTCACCCTCCCTTATATAATCCCTCTGCTCCACCTCAGGAGGCAAAGGCCTCTCAGCCAGCCTCCATCTCCTGCAGCTGGGCCAGCGGGCAGGCAGGGGAGTCGGCTGCTGTTTGTCTCTCCTAGGGCTCAGCTCTGCCCAGCGATTCGCTTTGTCTTGGGGACTCTTCGCAGTGTAGGCGAGCTCTCCTGAACTCGGGCCGCTGACTGGGCTTCCAGTGCATGCTGCGCGGGTGTCTCCGGGGCTCTCCTCCTGCAGACATGGCGGCCTCCTCCTCCGCCACAGCCGGGAAACAGAGGATTCCTCAAGCAGCCAAGGTCAAAAACAAAGCTGCAGCTCCCGTTCAGATCACTGCCGAGCAACTGCTCCGAGAAGCCAAAGAACGAGAGCTCGAACTTCGGCCGCCTCCGCCTGCACAGAGGATCGGGGACCAGGAAGAACTCAGTGACTACAAGCTGAGGAGAAGGAAGACTTTTGAAGACAACCTCAGGATAAACAGGACTGTGCTGAGGAACTGGATCAAATACGCCAGGTGGGAAGAAAGTCTAAAGGAGATCCAAAGGGCTCCGTCCATCTACGAGCCTGCTTTAGATGTGGACTATGGCAACATCCCCCTCTGGCTGAGCTACGCAGAAATGGAAATGAAGAATCGCCAGGTCAACCATGCCTGGAATGTGTGGGAGCGGGCCGTCACCACGCTGCTGCGAGTCAGCCAGTTCTGGTACAAGTACACGGCCATGGAGGAGATGCTGGGGAACATTGCCGGTGCCCGGCAGGTGTTTGAGCGCTGGATGGAATGGCAGCCCGAGGAGCAAGCCTGGCACGCCTACATTAACTTGGAGCTGAGATACAGAGAGGTGGAGCGGGCACGCACCATCTATCAACGATTTGTTCTTGTGCACCCGCACGTGAAGAACTGGATCAAATATGCCCGCTCCGAAGAGAAGCAGGCTGCCTTCGCCCATGCCCGCCAAGTGTATGAGAGAGCTTTGGAGTTCCTCAGAGACGAACACATGGATGAACGCCTTTTCGTTGCGTTTGCCAAGTTTGAGGAAAACCAGAAAGAAGTGGAGAGGGCCCGAGTCATCTACAAGTATGCCTTGGACAGAATTCCCAAACACCGGGCCCAGGAGCTCTTGAAAAACTACACCATCTTTGAGAAGAAGTTTGGTGACAGGCCGGGTATTGAAGCTCTCATCGAGAGCAAATGCAGGGCCCAGTATGAAGCAGAAGTGAGGGCTAATCCGCTCAATTTCGATGCCTGGTTTGATTACTTGTGCCTGCTGGAAAGCCACGCAGTAGTGGAAACAGTGCGAGAGGTTTATGAGAGAGCCATGGCCAATGTCCCCCCCAGTCAGGAGAAGAGGCACTGGAAGCGCTACATCTACCTCTGGGTCCACTATGTGCTCTATGAAGATCTGGAGGCAAAGGATCCCGACAGGACCAGACAGGTGTATCAGGCCTCTTTGCAATTAATTCCTCACCACAAGTTCATATTTGCCAAAATGTGGCTCTATTACGCAAAATTTGAAATACGACAGAAAAATGTACCATTTGCCAGGAGAGTTTTGGGGACCTCCCTGGGCAAATGTCCAAAGAACAAGTTGTTCAAAGGCTACATAGAGCTGGAACTGCAGCTGCGAGTATTCGACAGATGCCGGAAGCTTTACGAGAAGTGGCTGGAATTTGCACCTGAGAATTGTGCCTCGTGGATTCAGTTTGGGGAAGTAGAGACACTCCTTGGGGATCTGGAGAGAGCCCGGGCGATTTATGAGTTAGCCATCAGTCAGCCACGCTTAGACATGCCAGATGTGCTTTGGAAATCGTACATCGACTTTGAAATGGAGCAGGAAGAAACGGAGAGACCACGAAACCTACCTACGCTTGCTCCAGTGCATGCAACATGTCAAAGTATGGATCAGCTGGACTGGCTTTGAGGTGTGTATGGGAAAAGAAGGAAGTGAGGCTAGATGCAGACAGATCTATGAGGAAGCTAACTGTTGGGGATCATTATGGCCTGGGAAAGACTGCCCTTCCACCAGCCTTGGGACAATAGAAGTCCCTCCCACCTTCTGGCCTCCACCCCTTGGGAGGTGAACACGTGCGTGCCACCATGATGGGGTTGTCCCGCCCACAAAGGGAAGTTTCGTGATGTCACTTGATGAACGTGACCCCTAGCCTATGACTGACCCTTTGGCCAGCCCCCTTTCTTTCCCGCCATTACCTCTATATAAGTGCCCTTCCATATTAAAGTCTTTGAGACGCTTTTCACCACCGCAGCGTGTCCCTGATGCCTTCCTTTTCGCCTCCGCCCTCGGTAACATGTGGGGGAACCGGGGGGAGGGGAAGCTTCAGCAACCCGTCCTCAACTTAGCGCTTGCCCATGTGAGCACGCCTTTGGCCTTCCGCTGGCGGAGGGCCAGGCTGAGTGCTCTTTCATAGAGTTTGTGGTTACCATTCTCCCCGTGGGGGGAGAAAGGGGGTGTCCAGAACCCCAACATAAATGGCGCCCAGATGGGGGGCCAAATCGTACGGCCGAGAAGTTCGGGGTACAGTATCCCCACAGATTTTGCTAAGTAGGGTTTTAGAGGAGGGTCCTGCCCATCCAGACGGGGCAGAAGCATGGAGACAAGACAGGCTCGCGGGACGCGGCGCCAGAGAGTTGCCCCGCCGTGGTGATTTGGCGCCAGGCGGCGGAGGGAGCGGGGCGCGGCTCCCGCGGAAACATGTCAGTGGAGCAGTGGGGCCGGAGCAAGAGGAATGCGACCCCGGGCTGGGGTCGGTTAGTTCTGCTCTGTGCGCCCCGGGCCAGATGGCAGGCACCCGCAGTGGCGCTTGAGAAGCAGTGGGTGGCCGAGCGCCGGAGCGCTTTGGCTTGCGCGGGTTGAGCTGAGTACACTGGGCTCTGCGTGGCCCGGGTTCGCGAGCTGCGTGCGCTGGGGCTCGCGTGGCCCCGGGCGGCACCAGGCGTCTTTTGCGGTAGCATTTGGGCAGCCGAGTGTGGCGGGCCGAGCACGGCGTGGCGGAAGCGCAGTTCCGCCATGTGGGAAGCTGTGGCATGGCGGCGGCAGAGCTGCGGATAGAGTTTAAAAAAAAAAAAAAAAAAAAAAAGCGTGGCGTGCAGTTTAGACCATGGGCCAGCGTCCCAGTTGGGGTGCGTGGGTGGCAGCAGCGGCGGCAGCAGCCCCGGAGTGGCTGGACCTGCTGCAGCCCGGCAAACTGCTTTATGCCCGCCGATGGTCGTTAAGCTCAGAAATTCGGGTGAGTTGGTTGAATCCTGATTTCTCTGACTTAACACACACGTGGAGCACAATGGGGCACGCCATATTGGAGGCGGGGCCCCACCCATTCCCCCCAGGTGAGGGGCGGGGACTCAGACTAACAGGCCTCAAGCGATTGCGCTGCAGCTGAGAGAGGCAAGCACCCCGCTGTGCTTGCCTGCACGTTTTCTCTGTGTCAGACTTACAGCTGCAGATGGGGTTGGAGCCAGGAAAGTCTCCAATTATAAACTAAAATGGAATATTGAAAGGAAAACAAAGAGTTTTGATACAGCAATAGGTAATTTGATTGAACTTCCATGTTTACCAGTTCAAAGATATAAAATCAACTGGAGTTTTTCTAGATGGATAAAAGGGTTTGCTTGTCCACTGTGATTTAAAAATTGTCATGTTGGGAGTGTGTAATTAACAGGTTTCCCTTTTGTTTTTTATTCAACCACGTGGTTCTATTATGGGCAAATTAATATCAATTGCCGCTGGAATTCCAAAAAATTTAAATGGCCAATCAAAGCAATTTTAAAGAGCGCTCAGGTATTTTTTGTGTGTGTGTGTGTGTGTGTGTGTGTGTGTGTGTGTGCGCGCGCGAACGTGTGGTTGTTGGTAAGATTTAAAAGCATAACAATAGGTTTCCATCCCAATGTCGATACAGATAAAGGTGCCTATAAAAATTTCCATAAGGTTCAAATATGCAACATGTGGTAAAAGTACACCAGTATGTTATTTTATATTCAGTGTGTTTCCATAAGGTTCAAATATGCAGCATGTAGTAAAAGCACAATGGTATAAAATCAGCATGTTATTTTATACTCAGTGTGTTAAAAGTTAAGTGTGCATGTAGCCTTAACAACTCTTTGGCATAAATTAAGATTTTACCTTCCCATTTTCTCTCCTGTGTTCTCATAAACTCTCAAGATCAAGAAATTGAGATTGCTTCATACAAATGTGACTATTAACCTCAGCTTTCCTGACCCAGGATTAATATACTGCTTTATAGGATACAGGTGGACAGATGCTAGCCGCATGGACGGTGGCAGCTCCTGGATATAGGAAGATGCCACCACAGTCTGTTCCCGAACTGCCTTGTTTCACTACTAATGATTCTTTGCTCTCTCTCCCATTGGAAGCTGCTCGAATGATTTATGAGCCTTGAGTAGGATGTGAATAGTTCCATCTTAACAGTTACTCCAAGTTAAATCACCATAGTTATGTTAGTGGTCACAGCTAGCCAGGTAAAATTTTGGGATTAAGAAAGTCTTTAAATTTTGTGATTAAAAAAGTCTTTAAATTTTGTGATTAAAAAAGTCTTTTCACCCTGCTTAAACCAGAAGGGCATCGATATACCAGAGCCAGAAATGCTGAGAAAATTTTAAACACCCTAACCAATCTATATAGAAAATTTGCAGGCAACCCAGAGCAAGATGTGAGCAAGAGATACCACTACAGCCTTGCCTCGAGTTCCCCATCGCATGGCATGGAACTTGCCAAATGGGGATGAGGGACGCAGCCACTTCCGAGACTGAGGATTCCACAATGCTTTAACCCTTTGCCCTTGGTTGTCATTTATCTGTGTTCTCTTTCACTTGCCAGTGGGATTCAATGGCGTGATTCAAGTTGATGGCATGTAAACCTCATGTTCTCTAAGTGTTATAGCCAAACCTTCACAAGCAGTTTTTGGTCAGTTCTCAACGACTTACAAATGGATTATCTCTGTTGTGTTTTTTCCTTGTTGCTCAATTGGGAATAAAAAGGGCTTGTAGGACTATGACTCCCTGGATAGTTCAAAGCCAGCCCGGGCAAAAGGAAAAAATCTCTCCAAAATCCCACCTCCCAGTTAAACAGCAAAGAGCCAGATTGAGAGCTCAACCACAGAGAGCGAGCAAAAGGCTGAAGCAGCACCGTGACTCAAGTGGTAGAGCACTAGCCTTGAGCGAAAGTGCTCATGGACAGTGCTCAGGCCCCGAGTTCAAAGGCGGATGGAAAAATGCAATTCCAGCCACAAACGTTAAAATTCCTGGGACTTAGCCAGTCCAGGAGACGGAAAGGTGGAGTGGAGTGAGAGGAGAATGGTGCCATATTATCCTAAAGGGAGCTGCCTTGTTTCACCCTTTCAAAATGGATCAGAGCCGGGAAATCGAGAGAGATAATTCCTGTCCATTTTCTTCTTTTTTGCCAGTTGTATATAGGTGTATATATATATTTATTTATTTTGCCTCTGACTGGCTATGCCAAACCAGTTTTCTATCATTAAACACTTCTTTCAGTCGTTTCTCCTTACTCGTTCACTTTACAATTGGGTTTATGCTCCAAAAGGGAACTGTTCCTGGCTTATGCCCAGGGTGTGTTCTATGCCATTTATGCCAACCAGCTCTGAGAACTTGTCGATACTTTGCCTGACCTTTTCAAAAGTGTCTTTTGACAGAATAACATCTCTTGCTGAGATCACCAATGGGGAATTTGCCGTTCACAGTCGTCACCCTAACACAGGCCTGAACCCTGGAGGCACCAACCTTGGAAACTTCTGGGTATGCCCAAAGACTCAGGGGGGGCTGGAGAAAACCATAGCGCTCTCTGGCCCTAGTGACCATACTCATGGTAATGATGGGGACTTTTTGCCAGCTACACCGGACTGCCAGGCTGACCAGGGGCCCTTGATTTACGTCGCCCCCTTGACAGCAGGAAGTAGCTACAGAAGACGAGACCTCCATCCATACTCCCTGCCTGGTGGCCGCCGGTGTCATAATTTTAAAAAACAAAAGGGGGAGGTATTCCCCAGGATTAATTAAGGATTCCCTAGGATTAATTAAGGATTAGTTATGCTTATGTTAATTATCCAGAAATTTTAAATCATCCCGAATCAGTGTGGGATGGAGTACAGTATATGTGTTTTTCCAGATTGGAAAATTAAACCCAGAGCACCCGCTCTGGAAAAATGTTTTCTTGTTCTCTCCAGGAAAAGGAGGACCATGTTGGACTTCTGCTCTCCCATGAAAATATGGAAAGTAGGACTGCCTACGGTAGGAGGCAACCAAGCTTCCTTTCCTTGTTTGCTTTCTAGATTCCTTCTTGAGCGTCTCATGGCTCAATGTTTTGCTGGGGAAATACTGCCTACAGCGTCACACAAAGAAACTAAAGGAATTTTGCACCATGCTTCTTCCTTTCCTCTCCCCCTGCTGCTAGACTTGGGGAGTCCCGTTGGAAAGAAAATAGGAGCTGAGGGTATTGACACTCAACCCCAATGTTTTATGAGAGAAATATTTTAAAAAGTAAACGCAAAGGTTTAGCACCTTGGCTTCAATGTTTATATAAAAGAATGTTTCACTAATCACTTATGTTTGAGTTATCAGCTACTGTGAACTGCCGGGAATGCCAGAGTTTCAGCTTCTACCTCACCAGCAAAAGAGGGCACCTTCCTGCACTTGGCAGAAACCAGCTGAGGATTCCGACTTCTGGACCTAGCCAGACGGATGGACTCTTACCTACCCCTCACCCCAGTTTTGTGGAAGGGGCCCCACAGATCTTATGTCAGCATTTGCCTTATGCCCACACATGCCATGTGTTTACAGCATCCCCTGCTTATTGAAAAAAACAAAAAGGGGGAGATGTTGGGGATCATTATGGCCTGGGAAAGACTGCCCTTCCACCAGCCTTGGGACAATAGAAGTCCCTCCCACCTTCTGGCCTCCACCCCTTGGGAGGTGAACACGTGCGTGCCACCATGATGGGGTTGTCCCGCCCACAAAGGGAAGTTTCGTGATGTCACTTGATGAACGTGACCCCTAGCCTATGACTGACCCTTTGGCCAGCCCCCTTTCTTTCCCGCCATTACCTCTATATAAGTGCCCTTCCATATTAAAGTCTTTGAGACGCTTTTCACCACCGCAGCGTGTCCCTGATGCCTTCCTTTTCGCCTCCGCCCTCGGTAACATGTGGGGGAACCGGGGGGAGGGGAAGCTTCAGCAACCCATCCTCAACTTAGCGCTTGCCCATGTGAGCATGCCTTTGGCCTTCCGCTGGCGGAGGGCCAGGCTGAGTGCTCTTTCATAGAGTTTGTGGTTACCATTCTCCCCGTGGGGGGAGAAAGGGGGTGTCCAGAACCCCAACACTAACCACACCATGAGGAACTGTGAAGACAAGGAAGACAGGCTGCTGCTGCTGGAATCTTGGAAGAGCTTTAAAGATGAATTTGGGACAGTATCAGAGAAGGACTGAGTAAACAAACTCATGCCAGAGAAAGCCAAAAAGAGAAGAAAGGTCCAGAGTGACAATGGGTCTGAGGCAGCCTGGGAAGAATACTATGACTACATCTTCCCAGAAAATTCAGCCGTCAACCTAGCTAACCTCAAGCTCGTGGCCATCGCTAAACTTTGGAAGAAACAGCAACGGGTGAAAGGAGGCTACTGAGCAACATGCTCATGAGGACATGGAGGAGAGTGCAGCTCCAACATTCCTGCAGAGCTAGAAGCATTGGGTGTTGTGGTTCTCTTTGGTTTTGTGGTTTATAAACTTGGTTGGAGACTCTTGAGCCCTGGAAGTTTTCATACCTTTCACTAGAAAAGTTCAAAAGCTTGGACAGGTATATTTGTTAATGGTTTCACAAAGACATTTTGAGTTAGTCAGGGGTGGGGAGTTGTGAGTGAAAGAATTTTTCACCTCTGAAAGAAAATCCAAAAGAGAAAGAAACTCTTCCTGAATAAGGCTCCTGCAGCGCCGCCAATTTGAGCAGCTTAGAAACTGGCTCTTGCTCACTGTACACCTTACACGCTGTCTCCACAAGGAGTGGCATCTAGCTCTGGAGCTAAAATGAGTGTTATTTGGCCAGTAAACATGCAGAAGGAATCCTAGCTCCTCAGGAGACTGAGATGTGAGGATCGAGGTTCAAAGCCACCCTGGGCAGGAAGTAGGTGAGAGCCTTATCTCCAGTTAACCAGCAGAAATTTGGAAGTCGTGCTGTGGCTCAAGTAGTAGAGTGCTAGCCTTGAGCTGATGAGCTCAGGGACAGCTGCCAGGTCCAGAGATCAAGTGTCATGACCGACTCACATATAATCACACACACAATGAAAAGAAAGAAAGAAAAGGAAAAGCTCCCATGGAGCCTCTGAGATTGAAGATCAACCAGAAAATTCCACGGAGACCACCTTCTCCTCCAGCACTGAGGACCATGGTTATGAAGGCAAGAAGAGGAGTTAGCAGTAGATACTCCTCTCTTCCTGCTTAGTGTACTTTGTCCAGAACCCTAATGATGCAAGTGAGGGGGGTACACTCTGTAAATAGTCAGCATGAAATCAGATCTGGGTGCCAGCTCCCAGGGCTCAGTTTCATTATGAGATATAGAAGGATTGAAAATGCGACTTTGAATGACTGCCTTGTTTCCAAGAGTGTGTTGTGTTTGTGCTTCTGTCACCACGTAGACAACATACTCTCCTCCCTGCCCAACCCCACAGTCAAGACCACTTCCTTTTGTGTGCCATTAGTAGTCACAGGGGTGATCTTTTATGTAAGCATGGCTGCTTATCAATGAAGTAGCCCCAGTCACATTGAGGAGGATGTTCACAGTCTGGAAATGTGCTAGCAAGTGATACTTTCCCCTACTTTGCTGCTGGACTTTGGTGTGGGGGAAAAGAACTTCTTGTTTAGGGCAACTATTTGTATTCAAACTGTTGAATCAAAACCCTTACACATGCAAATAAATAAATATTTATGTAAATGAATGAATCAATCAATAAACTCTTTTTGGAGAGCTGCTGACTCACAAGCCCCTGTGTCCTTTTATGTTAGAGTTTGATCTGATCCACAAGGTTTATAGGACTCCTCACTGCCCCCGCACCCCACAAGTGAGAAAATCTCAGTTGGGTATAATGAGCTCCCTGTCATCAAGCAGATGACCCTCAGTCAACTCTCCCAGATTAACCTCTGGAAGCCCTTTCAGGCCCTGGTATCAGACTCATGAGAGAGGAAATGCTGGAGGGATAAGAGAAGCACAGAAGGTAGTGTTGAAGTGGAATGGACAGTTGGAAGTATAAAGATAGAGGGGGTAAAATGGAGGCAGAAGGGAAGGGTGGAAGGGGACGGGAAGAGTGAAGGGAAAGATGGAAGCTGAGGAGAAGTGTGGTGGGAGCATGGAAGTTTGAACAGGAAGGAAAGTGTAGCACAAAAAAAGGAAGAATGAAGGGAGAATGGAAGGATACATAGGAAAGGAAAGGTGGAAGGGGAAGGAAAGATTGGTTCAAAAAGGGAAGGGTGAAGGGAAAAAAAAGGTTGGAGGAAGAGGGGAAGGCTAGAGTTGAATGGAAGGGTAGAGGTGAGAGTAGAGAGAGGAGGAAGCATAGAGGGAGAAGGGAAGGTTGGAAGTGGAAGGGTTGGGTGGAGGTGAAATGAAGGCTGAGAAGAAAATCTTTGAAGAAGAAGGGGAAGAATGTGAATGAAGGGAAGAGTGTAGGGAGAAGGGGGGAAGAGGGAGAAGGGAAAATTTTAATTAGAATAGAAAGGAGAAGGGATAATATATAGGGTAGAGGGAAGGAAAGGGTAGATGAAAAAGGAAAGAGTGAAGGGAGAAGGTAAGGGTGCAGGGAGAAAATAAAGCGTAGAGGTGGGAAGGGAAGAGTAAAGAGAGAGGAATATTAGAGGAAGAAAGGAAGATTAGAGAGCAGAATTCAAAGGTAGAGGGAGGGAAAGAAGGGTAGAGGATGAGAGAATAGAGTGGAGGAAGGAAGGCAGAGTACAGGCGGAAGGGAACTCAGTCTCATCATTATGCACCTGTGGAGAGAGTGCATGGCAATAACACCTGGACCAAAGTTAGGACTGCCAAAAAATTCAGACCCTTCCCTTGCCACCATCTGCCAGCAGCACTAACACTTGCCAGGCAGGGCTCTAAACAGTTCAGGAAAGCTTGGCCAGGATTGGCTCAGAGAACAGGCCTAGAGAGAAGACAGTGTATGAAATCTCACTCAACCATGCACCATGCAGAAGCCAACTAGAAGTGGGATAGAAACAAGTTCAATGTGCGCAAGTCAACATGTATTGTAAAAGCCAAAAAAGGAAAAGGAAAACAAAGAATCACTTTAATGAAA
This sequence comes from Perognathus longimembris pacificus, assembly GCF_023159225.1. Taxonomy (NCBI): domain Eukaryota; kingdom Metazoa; phylum Chordata; class Mammalia; order Rodentia; family Heteromyidae; genus Perognathus; species Perognathus longimembris. Next base: position 46,278,012 of record NC_063162.1, on the reverse strand, counting down.
AAAGCCCAAGTCCTTTATAAAGAACACAATAAAATGTTAATGAAGAACATAGAAGGCAGGCCTGGAAAACCCTAGTTCCAGGAAGGAGAGAATCGAGAATAGGAAGATGTCAATTCTTCCCAAATTAAATCAATCAATTCAATACGTTTCTGATCAGGTTTTAAAGGGATTTTTATAGAAAATGACAGGCTAATCCAGAAGCATAAGTCAGTAAGATCAAGCAAGAATATATTTTTTTCCAGTCCTGGGCCTTGGACTCAGGGCCTGAGCACTGTCCCGGGCTTCTTTTTGCTCAAGGCTAGCACTCTGCCACTTGAGCCACAGCACCACTTCTGCCCATTTTCTATATATGTGATGCTGGGGAATCGAACCCAGGGCTTCGGGTATATGAGGCAAGCACTCTTGCCACTAGGCCATATTCCCAGCCCAAGCAAGAATATTTTGAAGAAGAAAAGTGAGATAGAAATTGACCCACCAGATATCTCACTAGAGAAATGGACATGGGGCAGAGTGGAAGGATGGACCAAAGGATGCAGGCACCGAGCTACGGGCTGTGGGAAGGAAGCATTGCACAAGTAGCCTCTCAAGTCTAGGCTAGGGGAGAGTGGGAACAGATAGTCTGGGACTTGAACAGGTAAAGTGGATCAGCCATTTTAAGTGCCATGGTTGTTGTCACGTTGGCATTTTTCATTCCCACAAGTTATGTCCACACAGCAAAGTCAATCTTTGTACCAACGGTTTGGTTTTCTGTTTGTTTCTCTGGGTTTTATTGGCTGTTGCTTATTGTTTTTTGTTTTTGTTTTTGTTTTTTGGTGGGGTATGTGGGTTTTGTGGCAGCACTGTGGCTTTAACTCAAGGCCTTGCACGTGGTTCAACTGTTGCTCTGCCATTTGAGCCATACCACCAGCCTGGCTTCCTGTCTGCTGGTTCATTTTGCTTGGTGGGTTGGTTTCTAGTCCTGGCACTTGAACTTGGGGCCAGGACTCTGTCCCTGAGCCTGAGGTGCTGCTTTCAGCTATTTTTGAGCAGTTTACTGGAGATGAGAATCTCATGGACTTTCCTATGTGGGCTGGCTTCCAACTATGATCCGCAGGGCTCAGCCTCTTGAGTAGATGAGTTTATAGGCAAGAGCCTCCAATGCCAGGCACACATTGTTTTATAGAAAGAATTTAAGCATCCTAGGATTCTGGTAGCCAAAGTAGTCCTGGAACCAAAACCCTATGGCCAGCAGGGGGCAGATTGTGCTCATTGTTACTGTGGAAGAACACTTTCCAGTTGTCCACCTTTTAGGCAGAACCAGGAACCTTGCTGGGTATACTTATTTGATATGTTTGTTTCCTGGTTCCAGTCCTGAGTCTTGAATTCAGGCCTGGGGCATTGTCCCTGAGATACTTTTGTCTCAAGGCTAATTTTCTGTCTATCAGCCACAGATCCAACTTCTAGCCTTTTCTGAGTATTTCATTAGAGTGAAGAGCCTCATGAACTTTCCTGCCCAGGTTGGCTTTGAGGCCTAATGCGCAGATCTTAGCCTCTTGTATTACAGGCATGAGCTACCAGTGACCAGCTAACTGGCTAGCTTTGAATCCTGCCTTCTGCCTTCTCCTGCTGCCCAATGGGACACTAACACAGTGCACCAAGACAAGAAGAGACGGGTTGACAGCTTGTTCTAGCGGCCATATCCTAATCGTTAGTGACCACCTTTGACCTGGTGCCCATCAAATACTGAGAATTTGGTGATTTAAAACAGCAGCAACTGAAAAAAATGTTTTTTTTTTTTTTGTTTTTTTGTTTTTTAACATTTAGCAATGTGGTCCAGGTTGGCCTCAAGCTCTCATTCCTCTTGCCTCAGTCTCACTAGTGCTAGGATGAAAACTAAGCCCGATTACAGCTAAGAATAAAAAATTATTCTCCCTCATGTTTCCCTAAGTTGACTGGTCTCACTTGGCACCTGCCTTGGGGCGGCAGTCAGGTGCCTGCAGGGGCTCTAGGGTAAGCAGGTCTGGATATGCACACGGCTGGTCAATGATGAGCAGAAGTCTTGTTTGGGTCACAGCTCCTCACTCAAGTCAACCAGGCACAGGGAAAGGAGCTATCAGATGTGACATAAAAGAAGAAAGCCTAGCAGCTGCTTACAGTGAAGACCTATGATGGAATGAGCATGGTTAACGTTGCCAACACTACTTCCATGCTTAATCTCCAGATGATGCCATCTTCCATGTTCATCAGACTCCCCAGGGAATAGGTCAGGAACTTGTTCATGAGATCCAAGTCCTGGTCTGAGAGCAGGGCCCCAAGGGGTTCCAGAGCTGGTTGTAGAGCTGTTGGCTGAAGGTCATCTTCTTCAGGGCCAGGCACTCTCTCATTGGAGCCTGGCCAGATTTTCTCACTTGGCATCCCCAAGTGAGGGGTCCTTGCATACCTTGTGGATCAGATCAATCTCCAAGTTCCCTGGGACACAGGGGCTTGTGAGTCAGCAGCTCTTTCAAAAAGTGTTTATTGATTGATTGATTCATTCATTCATTCATTTGCTTACATAGATATTTATTTGCATGTGTGTTTTGAATGAATACAGTTCCCTAGACAAGACCTAATTTTCCCCACTCCAAAGTCAAACAGCATAGTAGGGTTAAGTTTCATTCTCTAGTACATTTTCATGCTGTGAATATCCTCCTCATTGTGTTTGAGGCTACTTCATTGATAAGCAGCCATTCTTACACAAAAGATCACCCCTGTGGCTACTAATGGCACACAAAAGGAAGTGGTCTTGACTGTGGGATTGGGCAGGGAGAGGGAGAGTATGTTCTCTTTGTGCCACAAGGTGGCAGAAGCCCAAACATGGTACTGGAGGAGAAGGTGGTCCCTGTGCAATTTTCTGGTTGATCTTCATCCTCAGAGGCTCCACGGGAGCTTTTCTCTTGTTACTTTTTTGGGGGGATTCGGTAGTGGCACTTGATCTCTAGGCCTGGAAGCTCTCCCTGAGCTCTGCAGCTCAAGGCTAGCACTCATACGTATATAAAATAATAAACATGCTGAAACAAACTCCAAAGGTACGGAAACAAAGGACTTTTTTCTTAATTTTTATTTTCCTTTTCTGATGAGTGTGTATTCTTTACCTTATATGCAGTGTATTCATCACTTGCACATCAGTGGGAGGGTGGAACCCGGGCTCAGAATCAGAAGACAAAGGGTGAAAAGGTGCATCAGTAGAGAAAACTGATTGATTGATACATTCATTTACTTACATAGATATTTATTTATTTGTTTGTATGTTTTGAATCAACCATTTGAATACAAACAGTTGTCCTGAATAAGACCTTCTTTTCCCCACTCCAAAGTCCAACAGCACTGTAGGGGAAAGTTTCATTCTCTAATACATTTTCATGCTGTGAACACGCTCCTCATTGTGATTGGGGCTACTTCATTGATAAGCAGCCATTCTTACACAAAAGATCACCCCTGTGACTACTAATGGCACACAAAAGGAAGTGGTCTTGACTGTGGGGTTGGGCAGGGAGAGGAAAGTATGTTTTCTAAGTGCCACAGTGTGGCAGTAGCACAAAGGCAGCCAGCCACTCCAAAAGAAGGAAGTCATTCAAGGTCCCATTATCAGTTCTATGTTTCATTATGAAACTAACCTCTGGGATGTGTCACCCATATCGGATTTCATTCTGACCATTTACAAAGTATACCCTCCTCACTTTCAGTATTAAGGTTCTGCACAAAATGCACCGTGTGGAAAGAGAGGAGTATCTACTCCTCACTCGTCTTCTTGCCTTCATACTCCTGTTTTCCACTCTGGAGGAGAAGGTGGCCACTGTGGAATTTTTCTGGTTGATCTTCAACCTCAGAGGGTCCATGGGAGCTTTTTTCTTTTCTTTTCTTTTTCATTTTGTCAGTCGTGGCACTTGATCTGTGGGCCGGGGAGCTGTCCCTGAGCTCTTCAGCTCAAGGTTAGCACTCTACTACTTGAGCCACAGCACCACTTCCAATTTTCTGCTGGTTAACTGGAGATAAGGCTCTCACCCACTTTGCTGCCCGGGGTGGCTTTGAACCTCGATCCTCACATCTCAGTCTCCTGAGGAGCTAGGATTCCTTCTGCATGTTTACTGTCCAAATAACCCTCCTTTTTGCTCCAGAGCTAGATGCCACTCCTTGTGGAGACAGCATGTAAGGTGTACAGTGAGCAGGAGCGAGTTTCTCAGCTGCTCAAGTTGGCAGGGCTGCAGCAGCCTTATTCAGGAAGAGTTTCTTTCTCTTTTGGATTTTCTTTCAGAGGTGAAAAATTCTTTCACTCACAACTCCCCACCCCTGACTAACCCAAAACGTCTCTGTGAAACCATTAACAAATATACCTGTCAAAGCTTTGGAACTTTTCTAGTGAAAAATAGGAACACTTCCAGGGCTCAAGAGTCTCCAACCAAGTTTATAAACCACAAAACCAAAGAGAACGACAATGCCCAATGCTTCTTGCTCTGCGGGAATGTTGGAGCTGCACTCTCCTCCATGTCCTCATGAGCATCTTGCTCAGCAGCTTCCTTTCTCCTGTTGTTGTTTCTTCCAAAGTTTGGCCATGGCCAGGAGCTTGAGGTTAGCTAGGTTGGCGGCTGCATCTTCTGGGAAGATGTAGTCATAGTATTCTTCCCAGGCTGCCTCAGACCCATTGTCAGTCTGTACCTTTCTTCTCTTCTTTGCTTTCTCTGGCATGAGTTTGTTTACTCGGTCCTTCTCTGATACTGTCCCAAATTCATCTTCGAAGCTCTTCCAAGATTCCAGCAGCAGCAGCCTGTCTTCCTTGTCTTCACAGTTCCTCATGGTTTGGTTAGCCTCCTCATAGATCTGTCTGCATGTAGACACACTTCCTTCTTCTCCCATAGACAACTCAAAGCGCGCCCAACTGTTCCATACCTTGAGGTGTTGTGTGTGTTGGAGAAAGCATCAGTAAATATTTTGTGTTCTCTTCGTTTCTTCCTGCTCCATTGCAAGGTTGATGCATTATTTCCCTAGCACTCTGGCCCTTACTCTCAAGCATTTTTATAGTTGCGAAGGGTCTTAGATTCTGGCTGATGATTCAGGGCTGTCATTTCTAGAAGTAGAATTTGGGGATTTCATCTGGTCTGGGACAAGGCAGCAGTATCAGTTCCTTGATGGTGAATGTGAATGTGGGTCCATTGAAAGAAGTCTTAAACTGGCAGGTTTGATCAATAAGAAAATAATTATTTATTAGAGGGCACAAAAATGGCACAGGAATGGCAGCCATCTATGCATCGAAGAAATGAGGTGGAGATGATTAAAGAGGAGAGCATTCAGGTTGGTATCCATCTCATCTTTAGCGATTGGAGACAGCTTTTCCTTAGAAGGTCTGAGAGAGGAGCAGGCATGCCTTAGAATCACTGTCACAATAGGAGCGACAGGAGCATAGACCTTTCTTACTCTTCACAGATGAAACCACTGTGGCTGTCCATTGAGCTTACCTGTGATGTTATTGGTCAGCAGGACCTGGTTAGAGCCTGTCCACTTAGGATGTAAACCAGATGGATTAAGGGTTTGGGGAAAGACTTGATACCCAGGAAACACTGGTAGAGAAGGGAAAGGGCCTTGATGAGGCTGGGGGAGGCATTGGTCAGCAGGTTGGTGTAATATATGTCTAAGAAAATTTAGGAGAGGGAAATAATCCATTTTGAAAATGGCAACGTTTGTGAGTTATGTGACTCTGACCCAGAGAGCTAGTCTTTCCCTCTGGTCTCCATGTCAGGCCACTCTGAGCCCCAACCATGTGTAGTTAGTCTGAACTAATAGGAAATTGTATACCTGAGAACTGAAGACCTTCAGGAGTTCTTCTCAACTGAAGCCAACCAGGAACACTCTACTTTTGTTGTATTTTTGAATATTTTTTTTCCAGTTGAAATAGAACTTTATGTATGAAGTGTACAGATAGTGTGAAGTGGTGAAGACATGGGAATGGAGTGTAGATGGATTGTTCATACTCACAGTAGCATGGCAGAAAGTGTTTTCTCAGGGAAGGAGCACTTCACCTCACAGTTCACAGGATGCTGGATGAGCCAGCAGAACTATCCTAAAGGTATAAAACGATCTTCCTTTAGGATCATTTTCCGCTCTTTGGTGCTGGGGATCGGAAATCCTACATGAACTATAGTACATTGGTTTTGGAAATGAAGTAAGGTAACCTTAACCTTGTGACCTTTTGCCTCAGTCTAATGAGTTCCTGATATTGAAGCAATGCTCCACCTTTTAGCTAAAGATCCATGACAATTGGATAGTTGGCTTTTCAACATTGCTTGAAGCCTTTAGGCTTAGTGATGGAAATTCTACTGCTGCATTAGAAAATTCGGAGTTCTCTGTAAACAAGGGCACAGAGACATGCAGTGTTCTCCCCTGTTGTCTGTTGGCTATCTAAACCAAGTGGGTGCTAAGGATGGGAGAAAATGAAGAGGTTCATGTTTCTAATGCTGCTTGCTCCAGGAGGCTCTGTGTTGCATCTTCCTGAAGGTGTGGGACTGGGTGTTGATTTGATGTTGTTATTCCTGTGCTGTTTTTGTCTGGCTCACAGGAGAGACAATCCTGAATCATATTATTACAGGCAGACTTGACAGTAAGAATACTCTGTTGAGCTAATTTCTGTCATAAGTCCAACTAGTGTTGACCAGTCCTTTTCCAGAGGGTGGCCTTGTCCTTCTGAGGATGCCATTATCTGCCCATTGGGCATTGCCACAGTAGCCAGTGTTCTTCAATTTTAGGCCTGCTGGTATTGCTGCTAGTGTTTTAGACTCTGTCATCTCTACTTAGGAGGGCTCCCCACACAGATGTGCAGCTGTGTCTTTGGTATGTAGCATCTCGATCCCAAGTTGTGACCACCAAAACTGATTTAGCATTACCTTGGGGAAAGAAGCGATGGTCACACTAGCTGATAGCAATTGCCCAACACCTCTGTGCCTATGTCAGATGGCTCACAACTATAATCCTAGCTACTCAGGATGCTGAGATCTGAGGATCAGAGTTCAAAGCCAGCATGGGGTGGGGGGGGGGAAATCATGAGAATCTTAACTACAATAAATTACTAAAACAGCTAGAAGTGGAACTGTGGCTTAAGTTGCAGGGCACCAGCTTTGAGCTAAAGAAGCTCAGGGACAGGGCCAAGGATTGGTGTACACACACACACACACACACACACACACACTCACACTCACAGAGTTTGACAACCATGAGCAAGAAAGCAGAGCAAGAGTGAAAGGCTCAGAGTTCAAGTCCCAGGATGGCACACACACACACACACACACACACACACACACACACACACACACTACAGCAAACAAAAAGGCAGGGGATTGGATATGGAATAAATGGTTAAGTACTAGCCTTACATGCATGAGGGTCTGAATTTGATCCCAAGTACCCCAAAATAAATACATAAATAAATGAAAGAGGAAAATAAAAAACAGAAAATTTGGGTTTTTCAGTGACTCTAGTTGTGGTTTTGGTGGCTCTGGCCACAACATTAGACAGCAGATACGGCCCCACTCCCAGGCTCTGCTGAGCTTTCTGGCCTGGGGCTTCCTGCCTTCCTGTGTCTTCTCACACAGATCTTCTTTCCAGGTTACCCTGCCCTCCTTAGGCCACGCCCCTGCCCAGACCCCACCTCTTTCAGAAAGCCTAGTTTAGCATCTGGGGCAAGATAGAGGCTTCTGTCTCCATTCCCAGCTCCAAACCTGGGTTTTCATTGCTATAGAAGATGGGCTCCTTGTGCCCCACACCTCCATGGACTGCCTATGGCTTCTGTCCTTTCCTGCCCCCATACTCAGTTAACACCACATGGGAAGCTGACAGAGCCAAGACTCAGTTCCCTCTATCCTCCACCACATGGGAAGCTGGCAGAGCCAAGACTCAGTTCCCTCTATCCTCCATCTTCTAGGTGCCCTGCCAAGCCTGCAATTGTAACCATGGTGCTCAGAGTCAAAGCAACTGACCTTGCTGGCTCCTCTGAACTATCCAGGCCTGTGGGGGGGAATGGGAGGGAGACTTCCTCAACCTTGTGCCCCTCTTCAGAGCTGAGCTGCTTGGGGCATGGGGACTTGCTAGGGTGTCCCAGGAGGGAAGGCTAACGCTCCCCAGGCTCCTCTAGATGGGCCCCCAAGCTCTCTGAGCCTCAGTTTTCCCAGCTGTCCAATGGGATCTCCTAGCTCTTTGAAGATGGTGACCTTTGAGAGGATAGCTGTGTTGTCCAACCCAGCACACACGCAGCTGGGTAGGTACACCTGGCTAACAACCCCTGGAGTACTCAGTCAGCCACAATGGGGGCAAGGTGCTGGTTATTCTTCAAGAGGTATTTGAGCTGCTCCTAAGTATGTGTTTGTGAGTTGTGTGTGTTAGTATGTAAAACTGCTTCCAGACCATCTAAACCACTTGCTTTTATAGGACAAGCAATGCCACCCCTTGGCAGTACTTGGTATAATTGCTACCAGCCTTGTGAATAGGCTGACCAGGTCCCACTTCCCCCACAAATGTTTGTCTACATGTGTTCGCCTGTCTCAGGCAATGAGATGCTGGCCCTTGGTGTCTGAGCATGGTGAATTGCCCTTCCCACTTCTTTTGGCTGTCCATCAGTTCACTGAAGTTTTCTTCCAGGTCCGATAGGATGAGGAGGAGAAAGAGGAGAGGCTAGGAAATGGGGGTGGAGGGGGAGGGATGAGACAGTGCCAGCAAAGGGAAGTGGGTGAAAAGATACAGGAGTTGCAGGAGAGGGGAAGAAAAATCAGCCCCCCACCCTGCCCCTCCGGCATTGTCCCTAGGCCTAGCATCGGCTCACCTTGCCATCCTCTCAGTTTTCTCAATAATTTATGGACTTCAGAGTGTAATAACTATCAATAATACACAGGCAATAATGTTGTACAGCTCTGCACACAGTTGTGTTACTCCTCATGTGTGCAAGCCTGGGTCCTGCTCACCCCGCTCACCCAAAACAGGATTCCCAGGACGTGGGAGAAGCTCTGGGCTGGCCGAGGAAGCAGTGTAGGGTGTCAGTGCACTACTCATCTTACCTAGTTGCTTCATTCCATCCCCAGAGCAGCAATAGGCCTCAGATTCCCAGCAGGGCTAACTTAGTTCTTCCTTAGTGTCTCTGCCCCAAAGCCCAAGACAGAAGTGTGTGCTTAGTCCCAAATCCACCACCCAAGTGACTGGTGGTGCCCTCTTACACCTGCCATGCCATGCCACCTCAAAGCAGCCAGGACTCAGGGAGGTGCCTGACTAAGAAGCTGACAGAGGGCTTTGAGGCCACCAGGAACCAGACAATGGGCTGGGTCATGGAGAAAGGTCCTCCATGCCTTTCAAGCAGTGACTAAGCATGCAGAAAGCAGAGGGAACTCGGGCACACAGATCTGTGTCCTCAAACTTCTGTAGACAGGTCAGTAATACACTGTGAATGGAGCCAGCTGGACCAGAGGCTGTGGGGACGGTATCCTATCTAGAATAAGGGATGGCCATTGGCTATTAGCAGACATCACCACATGGGTACCTGGCCCACTCACCTGTCAGGAAGAAATGGAAATGTGCATTTTCTCTGCAAAAGATCCTGATATTTGCCCCGGCCTGCGGGGTTTCGTCAACAGGAGCCCGAGGGGGAATTGACCTGAATGAGAGACAAACCAGACACAAGGAGGGAGACCAAGACAGGATTCTGATCAAGGTCTCAAACTTTATTTTCGCAGGGCAGCTTATATAGTAATCAGCAAAGGGTAACTCACACAGACAGGGTCATTAGGTTGCTAGGTTACAGAACCATGGGATGGTCCTTCTCAGGACAGGGACTGAGTAAAGTTTACAAGGTTGTTAATTAAAACTAGACAAGATGTTAGGCTTAACAGGCAAGGTTGTAAAAGCATCAAACATTCTTATCAGCTAAGACTTATAGTGTCTTCTTGTTAGAGCATGACAAACAGTGCCAGATTTTCTTATCAGTTAAGTTTTATAGTTTCTTTAAGTTACATCCTGACAGCCATTTTGGCTCCCGGCATCTCCTCCCTTTTTATTATAATTAAGAGGCCAATTATTACTTTGGTGGGGGTGGAAGGCCCAGAACATAGCCAGTGCTTTAGAAGACAGTTTTTGTACAGTTATATCGGGAATGGGGGCATTAACCCATGGAAGGAAGTAGGGACCCATCCCCCTAAAGTGTTTTAATGATCCTTTTTGAGGGGAGAGGATTTTAAACGGATCCAACCTCTATGCAGATGGGTATGCTTCCACGAGCCCGAACGGCAATTGTTTATAGCCCTCGCCGGCAGATACCGCTAGGTTCTACCCTCCCATAGGTGCCCATGGCATATGTGTCTAGCCGGTCCGGGTTCCGGCTGCCTTGGAGCGCAAGGCTCTCTGTCCTGGCCACACAGGTAGCAGGACACAGTGACCGAACCGCTGTTGTCCTGCCTTTGGCTGGCCAAATCCAGCCTATGATAGTGAATTTGAAGGGGTTTAGATGCAAGGGAGTCAATTTGCTGTTTTACAAAGCTCATAATTCTATTAAAAATACAGGGGCCGACAGCCACAAAAATTAACATTCCAAGCAGAGGGCCTAGTAAAGGGAGAAGATAGGGAAGGAGTCCGTTCAGTCCGGTCCACAATGGGCTGTCAAACAGTTCTTGCCTCCGTTTGATCAGGTCCTCCTGGAGGCTTTTGACCTTGTCTCTAAGGATCCCAGATTTGTTGGCATAAAAGCAGCAGCGTTCCTGTAAAGCTAAGCAAATCCCTCCCTGTTCTGCAGTAAGTAAATCCAGTCCCCTCCTGTTTTGTAGGACTACTTCAGCCAGGGAGTCAATTTGATCTTGAAGATCGTTTATGGTGCTGGATAGTGCCTGAACATCCTCTATTAATTGATTAGACAGTTTTGCATAAGAATGTACAGCTACTCCCAGGCCTGCAGTTCCCGAGCCCAGGGCAGCAGTTACACCTAGTCCTGCCAAAAGGGGTATAAGTTGAACTGCTCTTTTCTTTCTTCCTCCTATCATATCAAAACTAGGAATGGGTAATGGTTCACTACCTGGAACAATGTCTATGTCTGGAAGTAACAAAGCAACCACACACAATCCGGTCCAGTTAGCAGGAAGCATAGAGAAAGCCAAGTTTCCTCCACATACAAATATCCTTCCTTTTGGGGGGCAAAGGGGGCTTGTGGGAGAAGAATAATTAGTTTCTTGTAAGCATTTGCCAAATGAGATCAGGCCCACATCTATATCTAGGCTATTATTTTGGAAATCACCATATATGCAAATAGAAAAATTACCAACAGGTTGTATTTTAAAAGGCAGACTTGGACTGCAAGTAAGATTGTTATCTGTAAAATTAATTAAGTTATCAGAGGGAATAGCAAGGGGCATGGGCGTTCCTAAAGATATGCATAACCAGCAATCATTAGCCAATTCGGGGTTGGAAGTATTTAGGATGTTAAGTGTGGCCTTTAGGATATCCGAGGTATGGACATCTAGATTTGTTTCCTTGGGCCTTGGGAGGGCCAAGGGGTGGTAATCAATTTTGGGGTAAATTTGTCTTTCTAGTTCCTCAAGCCTTTTTTGTACTTCAGCTTCTCTAATTATATCTGTAGGTCCTCCTCCATCAGAGATATGAATAGGGGCTTTAGTGGGCCAACAGGCATCAGCACCTGGGGTGCCCATGCAGGAGGCTTGAGTGTATTTATTGTTGCCCACTACTTGAGGAAAATTGGACCAATCGCCTCCCTGAACTGCCAGTTTATTTTTTTGTAATATGGCAGTAAAATATCTTTTGCCATCCGTACCAGTGCATTCCTGTACAGTGGAATAACAAGAGGAGTGCATTTGGGTAACATAGCTACAACTCTGGGGACATTTTCCAGGAATACCATTATTGGATGGTATAATTTTTGGTTTATTGATGCATATCCATTCTTGTTTTCTAAAACCTCCTGCATTACTAGGCTCCATCTGAAGGTATGCAGTGCTAGTGCCACAGTCAACAACATTAGTATATCGTTTAGGAATGGTCTTAAATCGTCCTCCCTGACACTCACATGGGGGACCAAAAAGGGCTTTAAGCAATTCTTGTTTGTTTATCGGGGCCCCCAATCCAGCATGAGTTGTGAAGGGCAGGGCCAACAGGATTGTTGTTATAAAGGTCCAGGTCATTCCTGAAAAAGAAAAAGGTGTTCTCAGGGGATCATGTTTCCCTGGAAGATAGGTTATGATCAACAGGTTTAATCAAACGTTCAGGAAGCCAGCGTGCTGCACCTTCTTTGTTGTCAAATATACAAGCAGACCCTCGACCCCAGATTAATACAGGGTCCGGGCCTTTCCATTGAAAGGTCAGTGGATCTTTCCACATAACAGTAGCATAATTATGAATTGTTTGTGGATGCCAGAAACGATCGGCTGCAGATTTTCCATTAGCGTCTAAAGTTAAGAAATTAATGACAAACAAGGCATGATGAAGAATATTTTTGGGGGATCCTTTTGTGGGGTAAAATTCCCCCGTTTTTAATTTCTGAAGAGTATTTTTAAGAGTTTGGTGAGCTCGTTCAACAATTCCTTGGCCTTGAGGGTTGTAGGGAATGCCAGTAATATGTTTTATTTGTAATTGGCCACAAAACTGTTGAAAGTTTTTCCCTGTATACCCAGGGCCATTATCAGTCTCAATAAGTTTGGGCTTTCCTATGACTGTTAGACAATTAAGTACATGGGCAATAACATTTTTAGAGGCCTCTCCAGTGTGGAGGCTGGCAAAAATAAAGCCACTAAAAGTGTCAATAGTGACGTGAAGATATTTAAGATTACCAAAAGAAGGGACGTGGGTAACGTCCATTTGCCAAATTTCATTAGGGACCAATCCTCTGGGGTTGACACCTAAGTGAGGGATTGGTAAAAAGGTGACACAATTGTGACATTGTTTGACAATTTGTCGTGCCTGCTCCCTGGTAATGTTATAGAGGAGGCGCAGGGTTTGGGCATTAAGGTGATGCAGAGAGTGAGCTTCTTTTGCTCGAGCTATAGAGTCACATTCGATCAAAAGGGCAAGTTGAGTTGCTTGATCAGTTACTTTATTGCCTGCTGTCAAGGGCTCTGGGAGACCAGAGTGAGCACGAATATGTCCTATATAAAAGGGACAATGTCTAATTAAAATATGTTGTTGGATTAAGGAAAACAATGGAGTGGCATTTGTAGTTGGTTTAATATAGGATACTGTTTCAAGTAAGGGAATGGAGTGGGCAATATAAGCGCTATCTGTATACAAATTAAAAGGAGTATTAGGTAACTGAATAAACACTTGTAAAACAGCAAAAAGCTCAACCATTTGTGCAGAGCGATAAGGGGATTGTAGGGAAGTGGTTTGGTTGTCAATAGTAAAGGCTGCCATTCCATTTGAGGACCCATCAGTAAACACCAGGGAAGCGTGGGAAAGAGGTTGACGAGAAGTTTGAGTGGGGAAAACAAGGGATTGGTATTTTAAAAATTGGAGGAGTTTATCAGCAGGGTAATGATTATCAAAGATTCCTTGAAAAGAAATGCAAGACACCGTCCAAGTGTCATCATTTTGCATTAGCCACTGAATCTGAGTGGGGGAATATGGCAATATTATTTTATAAGGGTCTCTGCCAAACATTTTTCTGCTATGTTCTCTTCCAACTTTAATTAGTTCTGCCACCCAGGTGGCATAAGGGGTGAGAACTTTAAGCGGGGAGGCAGGTAAATGAACCCAAAAGAGGGGTCCCTCTTGCCAGAAAACTCCAGTAGGTGTAAAGCTGGTGGCACAAATAATAAATTGGAGGGGTTTATTGTAAGAAATAAAAGTTACTTGTTGATTTGTGATGGCAGTTTCTACTATCTTTAAGGCCTCTTGGGCGGGGGTAGTTAGTGACCGACTAGAGGTTGGATTTGGGTCCCCTTTAAGGATGTCAAATAAAGGCTTAAGTTCACCAGTGGTTAGTTTAAAGTATGGCCGAAGCCAATTAATGTCTCCTAAAAGTTTTTGAAAATCATGCAAGGTACACAAATGAGAAGTCTTAATCTGTAATTTTTGACTAGTAAAATAACAATGACCTAAAATAAGACCAACAAATACTTGCCAGAGTTCTGCTGTAACACTTAGAAAACAGCAGACTGAATGAGATCCATGTGCCATCAAATCAAATCATATTATTTAACCTTACCTTACCAGCAGGTGGAAGAGAACACAAATGAATAACAATCAAGAGGGCAAAGGATCAAGACAATGTAAAAGTCTCAGCTTCAGTGGATCCCAAGTGGCTTATGTCTTACATCCCGAATCAGTAGGCCAGCAGGAGGGATGGGTTGGATCTGGGCAAGGCTGTAGTGGCATCTCTGAGTCCCCTGGATAGATTGTCACACCTTCTTCTGGGTTTCCTGCAAATTTCTACACAGACTGGTTAAAGACATTTGAAACCTTCCAGTATTCCTTGGTTGTTTACCCTGAGTACTCTGGCTTTTGTTGGCTGGTGCCCTACTGGTTTAAGCAGGTTGACAACTTTAAAAGATTTTAGAAGGCTTGGGCCTTTAACCATCTTCTTAGTCACAAAATCCACAAAGACCAAACGCCAACAAAGTCTTCTCTCTGCAGCAGCCACGGCAGTTTCTGAGACATGGGGGGGGCGGGGGGAAGATACCAATGCTTCCCCAATGCAACCCTGTGGCCACCAAACACAACTCTGATGCTTTTAACCTTGGAGTAAATCTTGGTTGCAACTCTGTCATGATAGGCCTGCTATAAATCCAACTCTAATCTTGGGAGGGGGTGGGGCAGAGCTGGGCCTGTCAAAATCTTTACAGGACTCATAGATTTCCTGAACAGTTTTCCATGAAAGAGAGAGAGAGTGAGGAATCAGTGAAACTAGGCAGTTTGGGAGCAGACTGTGGAGGCAGCTTCCTGTAGCCACGGACTGCCACAGTCCACACAGCTAGCGCAAGTGCATCTAGCACATATGTCGACCTGAATCCTATAAAGCAAAATATTAATCCTGGGTCAGGAAAATACAGGTTAGCAGCCACATTTGTATACTTGTTTTAAAATGACTCTTGTCCCTTGATCTTAAAGAGTTTATGAGAGCACAGAAAAGAATGGAGAAGCAAAATCTTAATCTATACCAAAGAATTGTCAGGATTAGATGTACACTTGACTTTTAACATAGATAGAAATAAAGAATAAAACACTGGTTTTACATCAAGGTACTTATATCACGTGCTGTATATTAGAACTTTTTGGAGTTTTTCTTAGATACACTTGCTTGCACCCAAACATGGGTTTAAAACCTGTTTTTTTTTGTTGTTGTTGTTGTTTTACTTTTACCAACAGACATACAAACAGACAGACAAACAGACATACAGACAGTTGTGCACAAGCTTTGGGGCGCGCTTAGAATTGTTTTTTAATTGGCCATGTAAATTTTCTGGAATTCCAGTAGCAAAATGATATTATTTTGCCCATATTTTAGAACCACGTGGTTAGAAAACAAAAAACTTTTTCAGCAAACAAAAATTTTCACAGATTATCTGAGAAGCCACATTTTGAGAAAGCAGTTTAGCTCCAATGAGGAGCTGAAATGGGACACTATGACCAGAGAAGGACCAGGAGATGGGAGACAGGGCATGAGCAGAAAGAACACAGACATGTGGCAAGGCATAATGGCAAAGGAGCTGGTCAGAGCCTTAGCAGGCTCACAGCAAGACAGCTTCACCTCCCAGCATTTGAATTGCAAGGCACCTTTGAATTGCAAGACCACAGTTCCAGAGTTCAGGGTGGGCTTCCACCTCCAACCAATTCTATTGTCCACCATGTGCTGAATGCTAGAGAAAACTTAGGATTTAGCCAAACAAGCAGAATTTAATGCAATCTCCAAACTTAACAAACATCAATAACAAGAATAAAAAACCTTTCTTTGTGTCTTTCAAAACAGATGTTAAACAAACATTGGTACATTTGGAAGCTAGTACCAGCCCATCACATATCACAAGCAGGCAGGTAGGCAGAGTTTAGAGAGAGGCAGAAAAAGAGAGAGACAGAGAGAACTTCGTCTGCCCAAGCACTCATAGAAGTTAAATAAAATATTCCAAATTTGTAAGGCTGGGCTCAAACTTGAGCAGCTTTTAGATTGTGCTCCTCCCATTGTAGAGCACTCGGTCAGGAGAAGTTACCTCAGTGGTGTTAGCACTTCCCTAGCCTCAGTAAGACGTCCGATAAAATCACTATACGGCTCATGGGGCCTTTGTCGAATCTTGGCGAGGGAGGTGATAGCAGATCCCTGAGAGGGAAGGCTTTTCCAGGCTTTAAGGGCTGCATGCTGAATTTGAACAAGCAGACCCGGAGGAAATTTAGCCTGCTTTTCATTAGTATTAAATGGTTTATCGCCTAACAATTTTTCTATGGTCCAGGATTTAGAATGGCCACCAGCAGACATATTGCGTCGGGCTATGTCCTGACATCTATCAGCATAATCAGCTTTCCATAGGAGGAAATCGCCCCGTGTTAGGGTGGCTTTGGTCAGCATGGCCCAGTCATTAACTGTAAGCCATTCATCACTTAGCGATTCTAGAAGGGAGATGGTAAAAGGAGCAGTAGGGCCATATAAAGAAACTGCATTTTTTAGTTCCTTAACATGTCTGAATTTGAGGCGGCGGTATTTTTGAGCTCTGATGATCAAAGCCTCGCTGTCCTGTTCCTCCTCTGAACTTTCTGGCTCTCCTGTCTCTGATACCTCTTTTTCACCCTCCTCTTCACCCTCTGCCTCAGCCTCCTCTTCCTCCCCCTCTTCAGGTTCCTGAGTTGGAGTCTCACTGGGGGTATTCTTTGTTGATTTAATTTGGGAGCAAGTCACAGGGAAGGCGTGAAGAGTTTGTTTAGATTTCGGCTTAGCTTTGCTTAAAGAGGTGGGAGGAGATGTTAACTCTAAGTCAAGATCTCACAACTGTTTAAGTAGCTGAGACCTTTCCTTTTTGGCTTGAAGAAGGGCTTTTAAGGACTGAGCCTCCCAGGAGAGTTTAGCTGTTGCTTGTCTGGTTATTTCCTCAAGATCGGGGGAATCGGCAAGAGTGGGAGCACAAAAGGAAGGTGCTGTATTATAAGGAGGTGGCCGTGTGCTGGAAGCGGCCAAGGGGGGGGCCAGTCAGGATTATGGTATTTGGCTGCCTCCTCCCCTAAAGTGGCCCTATCTCCCGGTGGCTAAACCAGAGAGGGCCGGGTAAATGGACTTTGGGCCCCTAGGCTGGGGATCACTGCTGACTTCAGGCATGGGAATGGAAACAGAAGGACAAGGAGACATAACAGAGGGAGGGCGGGGCCTTATAGCAGGCTCCTTGTGGAGAGAAGCCTGGCTCCCTTTGAATTTTTCTTTTAGGAAAGTTTCACTATCCTCAACTACCTTGGAAACATCCGCCTGATAATGGCGGACTTGTAGAACCTCATGTATAAGATTCCAATAGGAGAAGGCCTGCACAGGTACCTTCTTGGGACCAAAAGTCTGACAATAGTCTTTAAGGCAATCTCCAACACGACACCATCTTTTTTTATCTATCGTCCCTTCTTGTGGGAACCATGTACAAATATCTTCCAAAAATATAAAAATCTCTACTAAGTCTTTTTTCTTAACCCGTACTCCTCGTGCCTTGATAGAGGCCTTTAGCCCCCGGAGAAACAGCTCACACTTGCTGAGTGTTTGTCCCATAATTGCGTCGCCTCTCTTACCTCACGGATCTGTATCGCAGATGGGCATTTCTGCGGTGATCTCAGTGCGGATCTTCACTCACCGGCTGGGTGGCGATCCAATGAATGGTGCAGCTGCTCTATGAGGTCGACGTTCAGACCAAACTCCGTTCCTCGAGCCCCACGTTGGGCGCCACTCTGCCCCGGCCTGCGGGGTTTCGTCAACAGGAGCCCGAGGGGGAATTGACCTGAATGAGAGACAAACCAGACACAAGGAGGGAGACCAAGACAGGATTCTGATCAAGGTCTCAAACTTTATTTTCGCAGGGCAGCTTATATAGTAATCAGCAAAGGGTAACTCACACAGACAGGGTCATTAGGTTGCTAGGTTACAGAACCATGGGATGGTCCTTCTCAGGACAGGGACTGAGTAAAGTTTACAAGGTTGTTAATTAAAACTAGACAAGATGTTAGGCTTAACAGGCAAGGTTGTAAAAGCATCAAACATTCTTATCAGCTAAGACTTATAGTGTCTTCTTGTTAGAGCATGACAAACAGTGCCAGATTTTCTTATCAGTTAAGTTTTATAGTTTCTTTAAGTTACATCCTGACAGCCATTTTGGCTCCCGGCAGATATTTATATATATGTGTGTGTGTGTGTGTGTGTGTGTGTGTGTGTGTGTGTGTGTGAATGTAAATGTCCTGGGGCTTGACCTCAGGGCCTGGGGCTGGCCTGAGCTTTTGTGCTCAGTGCTAGCACTGTACCACTTGAGCTACAGCTACACTTCTCTGGCTTTTTTGGTATTTCACTGGATCTAAGCGTCTCATGGGCTTTCCTGCCCAGGCTAGCTTCAAACCGCAATCCTTAGATCTCAGCCTCCTGAGTAGCTAGGACTCGAGGTAAGATCCACTAGAGTCCAGTAAGATGCTGAGGTTTAACATGGGTTAAAACTGGAAATAGTGATCTGGGAATGTGCTTAATGGTAGATTACTTGCCTAGCATGCCCAATGCCCTTGGATTGATTTCTCAGTTCCACAAGGAGAGAATACATCAGAAGAGGTGTTGTGGCTCAAGTGATGGAGTGCTAGCCTTGAGCCAAAGAAGCTCAGGGACAGTGCTCAGACACTGAGTTCAAGCCCCAGGACTGGCAAAAAAAAAAAATTGAAATAGTCAAAGTATGTCTGTTTTGGGTTGTGGCCAAAGAAATTCCATTGACGGGTCACCTGAGCCCAGGCATCAGTTTGACTTACAATCAGCAGGCCTAGAAGGTGTGGTCCTGGCCTGTTGGGGTCCAGCCTTTGGACTTGACGGGGGATGGGCATTGGGAGCACCCGGGACGCCGCCCTTCCCCCAGCCCTGGGGAATGTGGAAGCAGGCCACAATTCTCTGGGTCCGGAACCAGAAGAATCGGCTTTGCGAACAGCCCCCAAACTTTCTCGCCAGCCCATGCGCCCCCAGTCTCCCCCTGGCCTGGCGCTTTCCGAATGACGTTAGCTCATGAGGGGGTCATATGGCAAGCTCGTAGCCTATCAGCGTCCTGGCCGATCCGCCCTCTCTCGTCCATTCTTACCATTAGCCCTTGCCCCCGCCTTAATAAATCAGGTTGCTCCCGAAGCGTCTCCGAGGTCCGGGTATGCCTGGCTTTCTTTACGGGTAAGGAGGGAGGTAATGCGATCTCGTTCGGCCACGCGCACTTGAGGTCTATGCTGAGCCCCCCACTCCACCCTGGCTTTACCTGCGGGTCGGGTGACCAGGGGAGAGGGTGAGAAAGGGAGCTGTGAGAAGCATAGCAGAGCCTTGATCCCTGCGCCAGGGGAGGCGACTGGAGCCCAGCACTGGCCCATCTACTTCAGCTGTGGAGGGAGGCTGCCTCCGGGCAGCTGGAGTGCTGGATGAGGTGAACAGTGAGCCTGCCATCAGCTCCACATGAGGATGGGGTCATTCCCACATCTGGGGGCTGGAGTTTCAGTCTATGAACAAGGCCAGGCAGCTTGGGACATAAAAAGAAAAGGCAGCCTAAGTCAGGCCACCACCAGAACTCAAAGATGGAGCCCCTGCAGGTCTAGAGACCACAGCCCTTTCTGTGGTCATTCTATGAAAGCTTCTCACAATGACACCGATGGAGCCAAGAGGCTTCTTGGCCTTAAGCAGTTTGGCCCTGTGGTGGGCCTAAGCCCACAGCTGAATTCCACCCACAGCAAAGACATGCTGTGGGCAGGGGCAGCAGGATTCCAACCTGGTGAATTTATTTTACCATCACATTGAAGCCTCTCAAAAATTCCAGGAGATAGAATTCGCTTCATTTAAGAAGAAACAACAAAAAAAAACAAAGACTCAGAAAGGTTAAGCAAGTTGACTAAAGTCACCCAGCAAATGAATGTGGGAATCCTAATTCAACCCTAATTAAGCACGTGGCATTTCAAATCCCAAATGCCTCACTGAACAGTTCTGCTGCAAAGTTGTTTGTAGAAACCCTGGCATGAGGCTCTCTAAGGGCTTTGGGACTTGTCCCCATTCCATGGGGCCATCTGGGCCATCTGCAGGGTTGGGATGGAATCATAAGGAATCTGGTGAGATTCTTGGTTTCGCTCCTGAGTTCACCACCAACCCGTGGGGGTAGAACAGAGCAAAAACCCAGGCAGTGTTCAGGAGATTTGGGGGCCCAAGCATGGCTTACCCTGATCATGCTGGGCTCCCAGCCCTGTAGCATTCTGGCCCTAGGGAAGTCACTGCCAGGTTGGGTGCTCCTGCTTTGCCACAAGCCTTGAAGACTGACCCTCTAGTATGACTTCAGGGTCTCTCCTGGGCTTGCAGTGTCTAGAGAACGCTTTCTGCCCCCAGGGTTTCCTCTGAGGACAGCTAACTTTCAGAAAAAGGACGCCAAAGAGGAATGGAAGGGAACAGGTAGGAGAGGACTAAACCAACTGCAGCTTGAGGAAGGGCCACAAGGAATGATGCAGTATAAGGGGTAGGTCAGGAGTTGAAGTGAGCCAGGCTAGGAGGATTCTTGTTATTTATAATGATTTTATGTCTCACCTCTCCTAAGCTTTCCTCCAGCTTTAAATACCAACCTGATCATAGCAATGTGCGAATGACCTGAACTAAGGTCCAGGGCCTAGCCTAACATGGGAGAACAGGTGTATGAGCCTTTATTAGCCCAAGAGAAGTAGTAGTAAGTGTCCAGGTCACACAGCAAAACTGAGGCCTGAATTAAAAAGAGGACTCTCCTGTTAACCTTCTCCCCCATCCTACTCCTGTAATTCTCAGAGCCCACCCATCCCTTGAAGCCTGTCTGCCCATTGCATCTTTCCAGACAAACCACACCTGGGAAAGCCAGGCTATCTCTCGCCTCCATCACTCACTTCTGTCCTGGCTCCTTCTGCAATATTAATCTAGTTGTTATCAAGCTTTTATCCATTTTCTATTCCATATTACCACTGATACTGACTTCTTGGGTCTGAGATTGGGAACATGAAAAATAGATGGGTTTACACCACCAACCTTGGTGCTTTTGTTCAGGTTTTGAACTTAACAGGAAGTGTCTTATTCAAATGTTCTTCCAATCATCCAATTCTCTGCCCCTCTCAAGACCGCTTGCTATGCTCAGCAAAGGGGACTAAGATGCATCTTCCTTCTACATAGGGCATTCATTCATTCCAAGCATTATTTAGCGTCATCTGTGTATGTTTCCACAGGGAAGAGCCTCACTTGACCAATGGGGCTTACAGATGCTGACCGCCTAGTCCAGAGGCCACTAAGGGAAATGTCAATGTTATGAAGAGCAGGAGTTGTTCTGACAATTCCCTAATTTCCTAAGTTGGGCTATCTGTGCCCTCTGTGTTGCTACCATTGTCTAAAGTTGCATTCTCTTGTATAATGAGTTCTGAGGCCGCAGCCACTTCCATTATGTCACACGATAAAAATAAAGTCTAAATGGGGTACAAGTGGCTCATTCCTGCAATCCAAGCTAATCACAAGGATAGCTAGCCCACACAAGAAAGTCTATGACATTCTTATTTCCACTTAACTGGAGGTAGAGATGTGGCTCCAGTGGTAGAGTGCTAGTCCTTTTTTTTTTTTTTTTTCCAGTCCTGGGGCTTGGACTCAGGGCCTGAGCACTGTCCCTGGCTTCTTTTTGCTCAAGGCTAGCCCTCTGCCACTTGAGCCACAGCGCCACTTCTGGCCATTTTCTGTATATGTGGTGCTGGGGAATGGAACCCAGGGCCTCATGTATATGAAGCAGGCACTCTTGCCACTAGGCCATATCCCTAGCCCCTAGAGTGCTAGTCTTGACCAAAACAAGCTTAGGGATAGCACTCAGGCCCTCAGTTCAAGCCCCACGGCTGACACAATTATAACTAATTAAAAGTAGAAAAGCCTGGGAGTAAAAGAGACAGCAGGAGGAGAGACAGACTGCTGTACTTGTTGCCAACTTTTTGACATCATGCCTCTCCTCTGAGACCTTCATGGTTCCCCATTCTCCTGGGAGAAGATGCTACCTGCAAATTCAGTTTACTAAGGAAGGCCCACCTGCCTTCTAAAGCTGATTCACCCTGGCTTCACACTCCACTCTGTCTCTCACTGCATCCTCCCCAGCATTTCCATGGGATGCTCTGCTTCCCAGGACCCCCTGCTGATGGTGTTGAAATCAGTTTCCTTTCTGAACTGCACCACCTATTTCTCCAGCATCTAAGGATTCCACAGAGAACTTCCTGCTGCCTGAATCCCCTCCCAGAGATTCTGCTTACCTGCTTGGGGTGTGTCTGTGTCCTCTCCCTTGCCACGCTGAGCAAACTATCAAACTAGTAAAAAACCACAGAAACAGTGGGGGTCTCTGGAGCTCCCAGTCTGCCTCAGAGTGAACCTGGGGTGCCTGAGATAGATGCTTTCAAAGGCTGATTTCCCAATCAATCTAAGCGTCACTTCTGTCTCTGCGAGCTGATATGTGGTCTCCCAAGGCTGGGTGGACCATCTGCCTCAGAGTAGCTGCAGCAGCCTACCCTACTGGCTGCTTTTCTTCTCTTCGGTCCAGCCTGCCTCCAGTCCCAGGAAGCATCCATATGGCCCTCCCATTGCCCGCAATGCCCCAGCGGCTGTGTAGTTTATCTATCAAGGAGCTCAAAATTACAATGTGTGCAAAACCAGTACTGCAGTTCTATTTCATGAAAGGGAGATTACAATTTCAAAATACCTTGGTGAAAGAATTCTAAAAGTCATTAGCAACAAGTAATGGAATATTTATCTTAAGTAGCAGGTATGCTACATAATCAAAATTTTTCATTACTCTCTCCCTGTATATGTATATATACATATATAACCAAATATATAAGGTATTTATTGTATAATCAATATAATGTATCAAACAGCCTTCTGTATCCAATAAATGGGTATACCCAACAAATGGGTATAAGAAATGGGTATCCAATAATGGGTATAATTGTGGTCAATGAAAAACAAAATCAAACTGGGGATTGGTATCTCACACCTGTGATCCTAGTTACTCAGGAGGCTAAGATCTGAGGATCACAATTTATATCGAGCCCAGGCACGAAAATCTGTGAGATTCTTAGGTCTAATTAACCACCTAAAAGCTGGAAGTGGAGCTATGCCACAAGTAGTAGACTTCTAGCTTTCAGCAAATATGCTCAGGGACAGTTCAAGGCCCTGAGTTCAAGCCCAAGACTAACAAACACACCACCCCCACCTCCAACAACTATAACCAATACCACATAAGGAAACATTAAGAAACCCAGAAAATCAAGTGGTCCATTCTTATCCATTCCCCAAATCCTGAATCCATTCCATCCATACAGCTCTTAGCTGATGGCCCTCCACTGGCCTGTTGCCTCAGGAGACTTGAGAATAGGGGGTCCCAATGTGTGGGCAGTAGACTGGGGACACGTGTGCCACCCTGGAACCAACCATGTTTGGAGACAAATTCTCCAATTCTGGCCCAGGCCTAATGAATCCAGGACACTGGGGTGGGGCCCATCTAGTGGGTTTTAACAAGCTCACCATGTGATTCTAATGCAGGCTGCAGGGTTGAGAACAGCTGAGGTAGAAGAAGGAGCCCAAGAGGGTCTATATAAACCTCCCAGCAGGGCCTCGGCTTGGCTGCCTACTGCCAGCCCGTCAGGGACTTTGCTCTATCTAACCTGTCATTTTCTAATCTAAAGCAGGTCTCCAGTAGAAGCTGAAGTTATCATTTTCTATCTGTGCCAGTGGGTCTCTTGGGCTTCTTTCTATGGACTAGGGGAAGGGATGGGACTGGGAAAAAGGCATAACCCGATGGGACTGGAGGGGACTCCTAGCTTTTAGGGAAGCCATGAACCTGTAAATGCTGATAGGTGGGGCCTGTCTCCTCCACAGGGACTGGGCCTGCCTCTCCAGGTGAAAGAATTTCTCTAGACAGGGAGAAGACAAGGGGCTTGAAGACAAGTTGTGCCTTTTATGCCAGGGAATGCTCAGCCTGGCTTCAGCATGGAGTTATGGGCACAGGCCTAAAGCAGGGAGGAGGGTGATTCTGGCAGTCCTTAGCCAAGCAGCCATGAAAGCAGAAAGTACTGGGGGGCAGTGGGTCAAGATATCTCAAGAGTGTGAAGCATCGAGTAGACTCCCAGCTGCTAAAGGTGAAAGGGAAGGGAGAAGGTAGCTAGAATTGGAGCAGCTTCTGATCTGGAGGGAGTCTAACATTGGCCTTTGAGTTGGCTGAAAGGAAGCCCAAGAGAGGCTTCCACCACTATTTCTGTGTAGACCTGACACAGGGGAAATGGGACAAGGGGCTTTCTGAGGCTGCCTGGACTGCATGGTGCACTTTGGGGGTACAGAATTTGGATGGGGGGAAAAAAGTGTTGGCCTCAGTTGCTTAAGCGTGGTCTTTCAGCCTCTGTCTAGCTCCCAGAAGGGCTCAACGTAGTAGCTACCTCAATTACTGAGGCAACATGAAAGGGAGGATCCCTGAAAACGCCTCTCCCAGCCCATGCTTGGGTACTTTGATCCTAGAACGAGTATTATTTTGTCCTATAAGGCGGGGCTTTGAAAAGTTCAGGCTTGTAAACAGCCTTGGCTAATCAAGGAGATGGCTGTCACGTGCCAGGAAATAACTTTGTTTGCTTCTGAACTCTTGTTGCCATTCAGCTCTGGTGATGGAGTCTGTCTGGCCTGGGGGCTCAGACAGGCACTGGGAGCCCAGGGCTTGAGTGTGGAATACTGAGCTGTCTGTTCCTATCTTATCTAGCATGTGTGAGCCACTGACCAACTATGACAGGGAGGAAGGGGGCCAGATCCCAGGTCTTGAAGGGCTCCCTGGATTGGGAACAAGAGTGGGGAATGTGCCCAAGCTGGACCTCAAAAATCAGCTAATAAGAGCTCATGATAGGTCTCCTGATATAAGAAAGGACAGGTCCCAACTTGGCCCATGAGGCCTCTACTGAAGTAGGGCAGGTTATTGGCTCTTGTGAAGAGGTGATCCCTAACAATGGCCGAGTGCTTGGGGCAAAAAGACACAAGTCACTTCAAATGTCAGAGCAAGGAGGGGGAAGAACATGAAGGGCCTCTCCCTAATCAGGTGGAGGAAATTGATGCCTCCCTCTTATACAAGAACTTGTCAGGCTGTGTTGTGGACAGGCCTGAACGTGCAGACCATGTTGAGGCTTCTTTGGAATGAGAAGCCAAGGGAAAGGAGAATGGGGAGGCCCACTTACCCAGAAGGCTGAGGAAGGCTAGAATCGTGCTAAGGTACGCAGCTGGGTAAATGACATGGGGTGATTGGAAAAGTGTCTGCTCCCAGTCGGTGTACAGAGTTCATGTGGGCTGCCTGGCCATCCTGAGCATGTCAGCTGCCCTGTGGCTTGTGGGTGAGGCTGCTCTGTTCCTGGGGGGTAGAGGCTTTGTCCTAGCCCACTTCTTTCATTAGTCTCCTCAGGAAGTAGCATTGTCAGAAGGGGCAACTTCCTGTATGGTATTGACAGGAGGGGCTATTTTCTCTGACAGGGTACTATCTCCAAGGAGCCTGGTCGCCCACTCTCCAGGAGCCTGCTGATTTCAGTCACCTGCCTTCCAATTTCATGTCTTCCTTCACAGTAAAGTGCCTAACAGTGTATGCCAGCTGGCCTGGGGTCTGGGTCCTTGTGCTCTCTTCAATCTCTGATTCATTGTTCCCTTCAAACATACATCCCCTCTCTTCCTCTTAAGTATACTGGAAGGATTTTATTTTTGGTCAATCCTGATTTCAATAAAACTCCTTTTTCGTTGGGACAATTCCTTGTAGAGCTGTTTGATAACTACATTTAAAAGGTTTTTCAGGCCTTACTTAGTATTTGGCTTACCACCTTGAACCACTTGGCCTATCTCAAATGCTTAGCCCCAGGCAGGTTAGGTAGTTAACTATCTTGAAGGAGTCTGCTTCACTTTAGTTTGAGATCATTTCTCCTGGAGAACTTTGCACCTATCCAGTGATGTCTATGAGGAGGGCTAAACCTCAGCCCTTGAAGCAAGCATTCTTCATCGCCAGGGAGCAGAAGTAGAGAGGGATGAGTTTGGCGTCAGAGGATCCTGGAAACAGCTCAAATGATTTCTTGGGCAGAGCCTCCTTTGGCTACCAGGCAGAGAACCACAGGAGGCCAGGATGGAGTGTATAGGCTTGGGAGTGGGTGTTAACAGAGATGGTGAAGTGGGGGGAGGAGGCTCTTTGTCAAGGAAAGATGTGAGGACTTCTCACCTGTTTTAGCTCAAGGCTTTCTGACTAGATTCTTTCTGAAAACACCGTACCCAGAGGTGTCAGTTCCTGCAGATATGAAGCAAGCTATGCCCTGATCTATCTGGGGAGGAGCAGGAGTTGAACTCTGCTTTGTCCATTCCCTTCAGGTGTGCCAAGCTACCTCCTGCTTGGGCAACAGAGCCACCCTCTTCAACCAGATCCAAGCAGCTCCCTATCTGGAGGCTTTGTCTTTTCCCTTCAAATTTTTCTTTAGTTCTTAACCTAGTGGCAGATCTTGGCAAATGTGCCAAGAATCTTTAGGACTAGCACCAGGTATAATCCTTGACTCCAAGAGATTAGTGAGAATAGTACTGACTTGCTGAGCTAGGACTTTGCCCTGCCTTCGGTAATCCCAGTAAAGAGAAGCAAATCCAATACTTGGTTGTATGGACTCAAAGGCCCAATGTGAAATGCATAAACCTAGGCAGCTGTTCTGTACTGACTTACATCCCTGTTCCCTAGAAAGTTTCCTTGGCCTTGTTCACAGTATCAAAGTTTCCAAACTTGTTCTGTTTTCTTACCTCCGGCTCTTTACTGATCTAAGCTCTTGGTGTCCCCAATAGACCTTGCACAATTCCAAGAAGCCCAATTGGAGCAGAATCTGAACCTGACTCTTCTCCCTGTCACTCTGAGGATGAGCTGACTTGCCTCCTGTTGAGATTGATGGCTGGTTCTCAGGACAGCACAGAAGCTCAGCCTTGAGCTCAGGGAGCTGCCAGGAACCTGAAAGGGGAAACAGCCAATTGTTGAATCCTACCTGGATGTCCTGAAAGACAAGGACACAAAGTTTAAACTCACATTCTCATTGCTTTGACGATTGGACTGGATGGGTTCTGTGTCTGCCTGCCTCCTGCTTCTTTCATGATGTGGAGGATAGAAGGGGAATGAATGTGTCTGTTGAGATAATATGGTATGAGGAGAAAGCAATCCTGGCAAGATTGAAGCAGATCTTCAGGATTGTATCTATCCTGTTTTGGGGAAGAAGTCAGACAGCATAAGAGTGGGAAAGGAGAGGTTAGGTCGGGCCAAGGCTTTTCTTTATTAAGAAAGAGGAAGTGCTGAGAGCTCCTGTCTTGGAATCCATACCCAGCATGACTGATGGTTTCACTCCATTTTCCTTTGGGGTTTCACTCCATTTTCCTTTGGGGCTCCGGTTATGCTGGGGGCGAGCTCTCTTCAGACTGCCTGCAGCCTCACCTTTGGTTTCTTGTTGAGAAAGAAAAGTGGTTAACATTCTTCTCTAAAACTACTTGTCCAGCACTTAAAAAAAAATTCTCGTGTTTTTCTTCTCCTGTAATTGCAATCTTGTCTTCCATCTAGGTTCCCTAGCTCTTAAAAGTCAGATGACAGCTGAGTCTATGATGCTGCCCTCCCCACTAGATTGCATGGCTGTCTCATAGGGCCTCCTGTTCCTTGGGTACAGGACCCAGGTTGCAGTCCACCAGATGAGAATTTTCACAAGTGTCTCTAGGGCCAGCGTGGACAAGGGAGGATAGAGATCATTGTGGCGGAAGGACACCAGGGTTACTTTAACACTGAGGTAACTGGCTGTGGAAGATAGTTTCTCAGCTGTCAGCAGGGCTTTCTAGGTCTAACCTTGGTTAGACTTTGCTATGGGCATGAAAAACTTTCTCTGAATCTGCAATTTCTCCGGACTCCATCATTGCATTGTTCATTCCTTCATCATCTCTCACCCCTCCTCCATTATTTCTAGTGCAGTAGCTGTGTGTCTTTTGGTGTCTCACAGCTTTACAACCATAATATCTAAAGATCATTAGGCAGGACTCTGACTTGTTTTCTATCCCTCTGCACAATGAAGATGATGTTCCACTGTCTTCTGGATGCTCATTTCTTGGAGTTATTTAAGGATACTTTAGTGTATCCATATGCAGATGAGCAAATACTGGGGTCTTGCTTTCTTGGCAGCTCTTAACCTCCTAGGCCTCCCAAGCTTTGACAAAACTATGAAAGTAGTGTCAGGTATCTTTGGAAGACCATCCTGGCTGAATATACAGTTTCCTGATAACTTGCTTTTCCTTCTAGGAGCCATGTGAACACTTCCTATTTCCCCTTGCAGAAAGAAAACCTCCACAGGGAATGGTATTGGGGCCAGTCTCATGGAATATGCATGCATATATATATATATGTATATACGTGTGTGTATATATGTATATGTATATATATGTGTGTGTATATATATACATGATCTCCCTGATATCCTAATATCTCCATAATAGCTTATAGCTCCTCATGGCTCCCTGATGTCAAAAAGTTGGGGGTTCCAAGCCATGCTGGAAATCAAAGTATTGCTAGAATTCTGGGACGCTGCTTCTTACCTACCAAAATTATTATTTAAGGGACTTGAAACAGATCTGAGGTGACAAAGTGCCCACCTAACAAGCAAAATGCCCTGAGTTCCAATACCAGTACTGTAAATACTTGTCTGTTGCGTTGGCTGTGCATCCAAACTCAGCAATTTCCCTACCAAGAAGAGGGAAACGAGGCCAGCAGAAAAGATAGCGCTGACCCCAGGTGGATTGCAAAGGCTCAGCAGGAAAAACACAATTGTAGCATGAAAACTAGGGGTGTGTAGAAAATGGGAAGGCTCTAGACCTCTTGCCTCTTGGCCACAGACAGGACTTGGGGATGCCTCAGGGAAGAAAACCCTACCACCCATGTGGTCCAGGCACCTCTTCTCCACTCTGGGAACATGTCTATGTCTGAGTGTAGGGATGCTGAATTCTGCACAGTCAGATGTCCTGAGTAGCTGTGTATTCTTTGCATGTTAGCTTGGGAACCTTTTATTAACGTAGCTTCAAGCTCACTAATTCTGGTCCACTGTTAATAAGACCTGGAGGGCTTTTTGAAGCTCTTTTCTCTTATATCACTCATCTGTTCCCTCATGGTGTGACTAATTGTTAGAGGTTTATACATGTTCCTCTCATAGTTTGATAACTCTAAAAATGTGTCCTCTGATTATGGTGCTGATTCTGTTTGGAGTAATATTCCTAGTAGCATTGACTTCTGATTTTTGCTGAAAGCTAGACATCACCTGTTGGACAGATATTAGCAACTCTTGTCTTCTGGTGTTCCAATTTTTGTAGGAAGATGTATGTGCATTTGTCTAGGAATGGGATAAATGTAGTGGTTAACTGTAAGGAAAGATGCTCAGACCTTTCTGTGGGTTTTCCTAAGAACTCTTGTAATAGCCATTGTCCTGGACCTTCTCTGTTGCAATGCATTGTTGTTCCTAATTTCTCTAGTCAGATGTGGGAGGATGAGATAGCATTTGAAGCCATAGATCTCAGGAATTTAGTGCTTCTAAGGTACCTTAGTCTATCTGGGCTCATGTAAGACAAAGGGGACTGAGTAGGCGACAGCTGGCTAGTTTTTCATTCTCTATGATGGACTCTAGGAATGAGAACTTCAAGGACAGACCCTTATCATGGAGACTGCTAAGATTGTTCAAGATGGAATTCTCTACCTTGCCTGAGATAAGCTCCCTCCAATGGTCAGTGCTGACAGGAATAAACCCAATGATAGTGTCACTGGATTTCCCCACTTTAGCTACCATTCAATATTGGCAGTTGTTGCCAACTTAACTCATTTTCTCAAGTGATTATTTCCATCAGTTTCTGCAGGTAAGCTTCCCCTGGTGGGTCTGTACTTTCCTCCATGTTGATGACCATTTTCTCTCATGTTCAATATAGGGTCTTAAAAATTGTTCATCTTTTACCAGTAGGCAAGGAATGAAGTGGTGGCTTCTGACTCCTTGTGCATGAGCTAGTAGCCTCTAACTACCTCAAGTAGCAACATGAACCTGAACTGTTCCAACTATAGCCTAGGACCTCTCAGGAATGTGGACTCATTTAAGTCTGAGAGTACATCTATTTTGGAGGCAGAATTCAATAAGAGGACCTGAATCCAGCTTCTCAGTAGAGCTTCTATCTTGTCCATGGATTGCTGAAAATCCAGGACCATGCCAGCTTTTACTTCCTTGGCCCTGGTCACTGAAAGGATCTTTGAGTGGAGTTTTTAAGTTTTTACTGATGACTATGATCTTGAGCTTCCCAGGTAAAAGGGGGGAAGAACCTGTACTCAGTTGGCTTCCTTGGCTTCATTTCTTCAGAGGCCTGGGGTCCCCTAGAGTCTACCTTTCTGAGCTCTAGGTGAGGCACCAAGGGAGGGGATTTAAGCTCAAGTCACTGATAGGACATGGATCTAAAAGGCAGGTGAGTTAATGACTAAGTCTAGGGCCATGGAAGTGGTTGTCAAGGAATTAGCTGACTTAGTCGATTGAGATTTAGTGGACTTTTTGATTCAAGGGTCTCGAATTGCTCTTGTCTAGATTAATGTGGCTATTCATCACAAAGGCTTTACTCCTATATTTTAAACTTCTACTCAGCTTCAGGAATGGGCAGCCATCATGAAAACTGCAGGTATGCAATGGCTAATTTGGGGCAGCATGTGTTCTAGGAAGCTGGGTCTTTGGTCTGTGGAGATTAGGTTGAGCCTGGAGAGAATATATTTTTATTAGCTATGAGCGACCCCGGCAGCTATAGGCCAACCCAGCAGCAGGATTGAGGACTGCGGTATCCTTGACATTAGGAGGCAGTCAGGAATTCTCCACTTTTCTGGTGCTTAGGGAGGGAGGGAGGGAGGAATGGAGGGAGGAAGGGAGAGAGGGAAGGATGGGGAGGGGGGAACGAAGAACATTCCTGTCCCCGTGGTGATTGTGGCTCAGCTTGATCTGCTCTGTGGGGCTGAGAGCATGGCTAAGTTCTAATCTTTTTTAAAAAATTTATTTATTAATTGAATACAATTTTTTTTGAAAGGGTGTTGTGCAAAAAGGGTACAGTTACATAGTAGGGCAGTGTGTACATTTCTTGTGATATCTTATGCCCTGTTTTTCTTTCCCTTCTCTAGGTCAGGTAGACATATATACAATACACAATGTATCAAGAACATATACAGTATCCACATGGCCAAGCCCAAGAAAATTCACCTAGGGCTTTAAATGTAATGTCGATATTAGACAATATGTTGACAGTAGTCTTATATGAACGTACATACATAGCTTTTGAGCTATTGTATTCCACTGAGAGGTCAATTTTTGACCTTTATATGTTGAGTAGTTGATTGGTTTTAGTTACAGACTGTTGGGTCGCTGCCCCAATCCTGTGGAAAATACCATTTGACAAGCAGTTTTTGGTTTCACAGACCTGGTCTCTACTGTCTCTCCATCTCCCTTTCTTAACAGTCATATATCAGGGAGATCATGCCCTTTTGCAACATTATTCAAGTTCTGACCATTCCCTGCAAATAACAATATTTCACCATTCCTAATCGCTATGTAGTATTCCATTGTGTATAGGTACCATATTTTTTGGATCCATTCATCTGTGGAGGGGCATCTGGGTTGTTTCCATATTTTGGCTATTGTGAATTGTGCCGCGATAAACATGGAAGTACAAATGTCTTTTTGATATCGTGGGACCTGCTGTTCAGGATAGATGCCTAGGAGTGGTATGGCTGTGTCATAGGGTAGGTCTATATTGAGCTTTTTGAGAAACCTCCATACTGTTCTCCAAAGTGGTTTTACTAATTTGCACTCCCACCAACAATGGAGAAGGGTTCCTCTTTCCCCCCACCCCCTCCAGCATTTGTTGTTGGCTGAGTTCAGAGTATAGGCCATTCTAACTGGAGTGAGGTGGTATCTCAGGGTTGTTTTTATTTGCATTTCCTTTACTAGCAGGGATGTTGAGCATTTCCTCATGTGTTTCTTTGCCATTTTTATATCTTCTCTTGTGAAGTCTCTCTTTAGCTCTTTTGCCCATTTCCTAATAGGTTTATTGGGCTTGGAGGGGCTTAGTTTTTTGAGTTCTCTGTAGATGACCGATATCAGGCCTTTTTGTCTGTTGCTGTGCTGGTAAATATCCTTTCCCATATCGTTGGCTGTCTTTCTATTTTGGTGGCTATGTCCTTAGCTGTGCAGAAACTTTTTAATTTGTAGTAGTCCCATTTGTTGAGTCTTTCCCCTATTTGTTGTGCCCCTGGGACTCTATTCAGGAAGTTCCTTCCTGTGCCTATAAGTTCTAGTGTCTTTCCTACTCTGTCCTTCAGTAGTTTCAAGGATTCAGGTCTGATGTTGAGGTCCTTGATCCATTTTGAGTTGATCTTGGTGCATGGTGATAGGCTGGGTCTACTTTGAGTTTTCTGTATATGGCTGCCCATTTCTCCCAGCACCAGTAGTTGAAGAGGCTCTGTTTATTCCATTGTATGTCTTTAGCTCCTTTGTCAAATATCAGCTGACTGTAAGAGTGCGGTTTTATTTCTGGATCTTCAATTCTAATCCATTGGTCTTCCGATCTGTTTTTATACCTATACCAGGCTGTTTTTGTTATGATGGCCCTGTAGTAGAGCTTGAAGTCTGGTATTATGATACCTCCTGCACTGCTTTTTTTTGCCTAGAATTGCTTTGGCTCTTCTAGGTCTTTTGCTGTTCCATATGAATTTATGGATTGCTTTCTCTATTTCAGTGAAGAATGTGACTGGGATTTAGATAGGGATTGCATTGAATTTGTATAACAATTTGGTCAATATGGCCATTTTCACTATATTGATTCTGCCTACCCATGAGCATGGGAGGTCTTTCCATCTCCTTGTGTCTTCTTTGATTTCCCTTATTAGATTTTTATAGTTCTCATTAAATAGGTCCGTCACGTCCTTGGTTAAGTTGATCCCTAGGTACTTTATTCTTTCTTTTGCTACTGTAAATTGAATTGTTTCCATAATTTCCTTTTCTGTTTGTACATTGCTGGTGTACAGAAAAGCTGCTGCTGGTGTACAGAAAAGCTGCTGACTTTTGTGGATTGATTTTGTATCCTGCTACTTTGCCAAAATGGTTTATTAGGTGTAGGAGTTTGGGGACTGAGTTTTTTGCGTCCTTCAGATATAAGATCATGTCGTCTGCGAATAGGGATAACTTGATTTCTTCCTTGCCGATGTGGATCCCTTTGATGTCCTCCTCTTGCCTTATTTCTATGGCTGGGGATTCCAGCACTATGTTGAAAAGAAGTGGGGAGAGTGGGCATCCTTGTCTTGTTCCTGAGTTTATGGGGAATGATTTAAGTTTCTCTCCATTTAATATGATATTAGCAGTTGGTCTGTTGTATATGGCTTTTATTGTTTTGAAGAATGTTCCATCTATTCCTGTTCTCTCCAGAGCTTTTAATAAGTATGGCTGTTGTATTTTGTCAAAGGCTTTTTGGGCATCGACTGAGATAACAATGTGATTCTTGATTTTAGTTCTGTTTATGTGGTGAATTACGTGGACTGATTTACGGATGTTGAACCATCCTTGTGACTGTGGGATGAAGCCTACTTGGTCATGATGTATGATTTTCTTGATCAGTTTCTGGATCCTGTTAGCTAATATTTTATTGAGGAGCTTTGCATCTGTGTTCATTAGTAATATTGGTCTGTAGTTCTCTTTTTTTGTTGGGTCTTTGCCTGGTTTGGGAATGAGTATGATATTAGCTTCATAGAATGAGTTTGGGATTTCTCCCTCTGTTTCTATTTCGTGGAAGAGTTTGAGGAGTATTGGTATTAGCTCCTCACTATAGAATTCGTTGGTGAATCCATCTGGGCCTGGGCTTTTCTTTGTTGGGAGGTTCTTGATTACCCCCTATATCTCACTGTAAGTTATTGGTTTATTTAGTTGATTTATTTCTTCTTGGTTCAGTTTGGCCAGTTTATACTTCTCTAAGAATTGATCCATTTCTGTAAAATTATTGTTCTTTACTGAGTAGAGGTTCTGGAAGTAGCTCCTTATGATTGTTTGAATATCGTGTGTACTTGTAATTTTTCCAGTGGAGTCCCTGATTTTACGTATATGAGTTTCTTCTCTTCTTTTTTTTGTAAGTCTTGCGAGGGGTCTGTCAATTTTATTTATTTTCTCAAAGAACCAGCTTTTAGTCTTACTTATTTGTTGAATGGTCTTTCTATTTTCAATCAGATTTATCTCTTCTTTAATCTTTGTGATCTCTCTCCTCCTAGTCATTTTAGATTCTGTCATTTCTTGTTTCTCCAGTTGTTTTAGTTTCATCGTGAGGTTATTCACCTGCTCTGCTTCCATTCTTTTAATGTGAGTGCTGAGGGCAATGATCTTGCCCCTCAGTACTGCCTTAGCTGTGTCCCATAGGTTTCTTTGTGATGTATTTTCATTATCATTGTGGCTTATGAATTCGTTGATTTCATCTTTAATTTGGTCTGTGGCCCAAGTGTTGGATAACAGTGTTGGGTTTAGCCTCCAAGAATGTGTTATAGCCTCTGTGGTAACTGTTGTTATTGAGGGTTACCTTTAATCCACTGTGGTCAGATATAATACATAGGATGATGTCAATACTTTTGTATTTGCTGAGGTTCTTTGTGTGGGCTATGACATGGTCTATTTTGTAGTATGATCCATGGGCTGCTGAGAAGGTGTATTGGGTCTCTGTAGGGTGGAAGATTCTGTATAGACCTGTCAGATCCATTTGGAATATGCTTTTACTTAGGTCCTCAGCTCCCTTGCTGATCCTCTGGGTGTTGGATCTGTCTCTTGGAGAGAGTGGGGTATTAAAGTCTCCCACTATGATTGTGTTTGGGTCTATCTTGTTCTGTAGTTCTGTGAGAATTTGCTTGACATTTGTAGGGCCTAATCTTATTGGGCGTAGTTCAAGGAGGAGGCATGTTCGCAGCAGATGCAGAAATGACCTCAAGCCTAGGGAACCTCTCACTGTCCAAAGGAGGCCTGACCAGTCGGTTGAGGGTGTGGACTCAGCTGGAGGAAGTGACCTCCCAGCCTGGGACACTTTGGTCTTTCATGGTCAGGAGATTAAGAGGGTGACGACTTGTTTCCCTCAGGTGATTTCTGGAAAGCCTATGGAGTTGTCCTTAGAGGAGAGGAGAGGAAGGGAGGGGATGGTGTAATTCTCACTGGTAGACCTATCAAGAATTTTTTTTAAATTTATTTATTAATTGAACACAATTCTTTTTGACAAGGTGTTATGAAAAAGGGTACGGTTACATAGTAGGGCAGTGTGTACATTTCTTGTGATATCTTATGCCCTGTTGTTCTTTCCCTTCTCCAGGTCAGGTAGACATATATACAATATACAATGTATCAAAAACATATACAGTAGCCACGTGGCCAAGCCCAAGAAAATTCGCCTTGGGCTTTAAATGTAGACAATATGTCGACAGTAGTCTTATATGAACGTATATACATAGTTTTTGAGCTATTGTATTCCACTGAGAGGTCAATTTTTGACCTTTATATGTTGAGTAGTTATTTGGTTTCAGTTACATACTGTTGGGTCACTGCCCCAATCCTGTGGGAAATGCCCTTTGACAAGCAGTTTTTGGTTTCATAGACCTGGTCTCTACTGTTTTGGGACTTGCTGTTAAGGATAGATGCCTACGAGTGGTATGGCTGGGTCATAGGGTAGGTCTATATTGAGCTTTTTGAGAAACCTCCATACTGTTCTCCACAGTGGTTGTACGAATTTTTTCCCTCAGGTGATTTCTAGAAAGCCTATGGAGTTGTCCTTGGATGAGAGGAGGGGAGAGCAGGGTGTTATTCTCACTAGTAGACCTAACTATCAAGAATTTTTATAATTAGGGGGCTAGGAATATGGCCTAGTGGCAAGAGTGCTTGCTTCGTATACATGAAGCCCTGTGTTCGATTCCCCAGCACCACATATGTAGAAAACGGCCAGAGGTGGTGCTGTGGCTCAAGTGGCAGAGTGCTAGCCTTGAGCAAAGAGAAGCCAGGGAAAGTGCTCAGGCCCTGAGTCCAAGGTCCAGGACTGGCAAAAAAATATATAATTAGGAAAGTTCATCAATTCTGAATGGCTAATTCCTGCTTACATAGGTTTGTCATTTATTTGTGTAGAAGCTGGGGATTTAATCTGGTCTGGTAAAAGGCAGCAGTAAGGCATGTCAGTAGCATGGCAGGCAGTGATTCCTCAGTACAGGAGCACTTGACCTGACAGCTCACAGGATCCTGGATGAGCCAGGAGAACTATCCTAAAGGTGTAAAATGATCTTCCATTAAGCCACCCCCAGCGGTCCTGGGGAATGAAAATACCAGATAGACTACATTTCTGGCCCTTGGTTGGGGAAACCAGGTAGCCTTGAACCTGTTACACTTCTGCCTCAAGCTCATAAATTATTGATATTCAACGCATGTTGTACTTCTTACTAACAGACCCATCACGGGTAGATAATTGGCTTCACTGTCAGCTTAGCACTGCTTCAAGCTTGTAGCCTTAGTGATAGTTCTGCTTCTGCCTTAAAAAAATCTGAAATCTCTGAAAAGGACGGACATGTGGTGATTTCCCCTGCTTGTCTTTCCCAGATGTCTGTTGGCTATAAATACCAAGTGGGTTCTAAGGATGGGAGAAAATGAAGATGTACTAGATTCTAAAGCTGTTCGATCCAGGAGTCCCTGTGTTGCATCTTTCTGAAGGTGTGGGCCTGTGTGTTGACTTGATGTTCATGATCAGTTCTTGTTCCTGAGCAGTTCATTTTTGGCTCACAGGAAAGGAAACCCTGCCTCTTGGAGGTAGACAAACAGTAAGAGCACTCCACTGACCTAACACTGAATTAAGGCTAATTAGTGTTGACCAAACCTTGGTCTGAGTGTGATCTTGGCCTAATAATTAGGGGAGGTTATACTTCTGGATGGTTGTTTGACCTCTCATAAGGCACCTCAGGAAGGGACTTGAGAAGATGTCTCCATGGCGATCATGTCCTAGTGCTCAATGAGCAGACAGAAGGTTTGGTTCTCTTATTTAGAAATGGGCTCTGTATGTGTGTATATAAACATGCATATATATACATATATACATTATATAACGATACAGATATGTATATATGTATAAGTATTTTAGGTATAGATTCTGCAATTTGGAGAGCATGCAATACATCTCAACACAATGAATCAAAAAACCAAAACAAATCGCTGAAAACTTGCTCATACTTTTTCCACACATGATTTAGTGTTAGTGAGTAGTTTTTATGTAAAGATGCAGCCTATGGAATACAGATGCAGCCTATGGAATACTATTTGAAGCTTGGCCAGCTAAGCATATAGCAGATGGCTTGGAGGCAGAAATTCTTTAACATTGACCATAGGAGCAGGTGCTTAAGTGACTTCCAAGAACACTGGAGTGCTAATACGGGAACTTGCAAAGTGAGTGGGTATTAGATTATCTTGGCCAAGGTCATCTGGGAGTGTAGTAGATTATATTAACATGAGTATCAAACACACCACACTTACTCTCTTTGGAGTTTATCTTCTAAACCAAGTACTCAAAATTTAAATATCAAACATAAATGAGCCATCTTGAAAACTCCAGGTAGTTGATGTGACCTTGAAGTTGAGTTGCAAATCACATTAGGAATCTGCACCCCCTGAGAGACATTCCCAGCTATGTGACTGTGGTAATACTGCTTTGAGTACCAAGGACTTATGAATGGATACATATATTTGCCCTATTTCTGATTTTAAATTTGAGTCTGTTTGCGGAGCAGTTACTGGAAGGGAAGTTTCCAGGGATGGAGATGGAAAGGAAGCGTTTGGTACTAAATCATGGATGTGTGACTATAGTCCCCCACTGAGGAACCTGATCTTGCTTCCTATTTCAGAGAGCAGTTAGATGGGGCTATTTTAACTAGCCCATCAGACTGAATAAGTGCAGTTGGATAGTTTTCTATTTTAACCTCTCCTACATTCCAGCTCACAAAGCAGTGCTCCAAATTGAGGTCCTGGAAGTCTTGAGGCCAGAGTCTGTGAATCTGCTGCCCAGCTGTGTGCCCATGGCAGCAGGAAAACCAGGAACTCTTGCAGGTTTCTTGAGGCTTGTTTCTTCACTTTCAGGCAACTTGTCTTTTTTGTTACTCTTTTTTTTTCTTGGTGCCTTGCGGTTCAAGATTCAAGTTCTTGTAACCTGACTGTGTTAAAGGAATGTCGCATCCTCAGGGAAGTGATGGAACTGAGCACCTGTTCCCCTTTTTAGTGACTTCCCATGACTGTCTAGGAAGCCACCAGTGAGCATTAACATTAGTGTTGCGGGTATGGACAGGACTCACACTTAAACTGCCAAGCTGGTAGGTGGGCAATTAACAGAAGGTAGGTCGACCTTATGTCTTTGCTTCCTCTTTAAGGATGGCACCCTTGGATATAGTGCTTAATGATGGCAAAGCAAAGAAGACTGACCTCTGCCTTTGTATGTCCCTAGTAACTCCTGGCTATAAAGACAATCACATTTGGGGTGAAGCAGACAATCAAAGCTGAATTAGCTTCTTTATCAGCCTAGCTTTCTCACATGGTGATTGAGAATTTTTCAGAGACATACTCTTGAATTTCTTTTCCTCCCACTATGGTGTCTAGGTCTTGGTAGGAATGACTTGGCTATTATGAAGTCATGTTGGTTGGTTGCCTGGGTGTCTACATTTAGCACTGGATGTTCAGCTTGAACCCCTGCAAAGGCTCTGTCCAAGTCTTGGTGCAACAATCAGCAGAGGCAATCATGTCTGCACACTGGGTGGCCTGTGAACTATACAGCCTGTACCTGAGGATGTGCTTTGATCTTATGGGTCTACCTGATCT
Organism: Perognathus longimembris pacificus; assembly: GCF_023159225.1. Taxonomy (NCBI): domain Eukaryota; kingdom Metazoa; phylum Chordata; class Mammalia; order Rodentia; family Heteromyidae; genus Perognathus; species Perognathus longimembris. The sequence goes on along the minus strand of NC_063162.1, from coordinate 46,238,904 downwards.
GTCCACAAGCTGAGCTGCTTGTGATGTTGATGAATATGCTTGACTGAAAGCCCACTGTTCCTTTCAGGTTTTCTTGTGGCAGGTTTTGTTCTTGAGGACAGCAAACTTCTTAGATTCCTATGGAGTCCTACCTCTGCCCTCTGCTCTGGAAGATTACCCAATTAATGTCCAAGTATGGTACATGATTAGTATTGCCTCTCTGGTCGATTTCATGAATTCCTTAGGGTTCTTTGCTAGAAGCTGTCCAGGCAGGTGGGGTGCATATCCCTGGTTAGAAATTGTCAGAATGGGGTGGAGTTTGTCCAGAAAGGTTGAGCAAGAGCACATATGTAGTGCCTTGCAAGGTCTGTCCAGCAAACCCTGTGATTTTCTTCTGGCCTTAGTATTCAGGGGTAGTTCATGCAGCATCCTTCTCTGATATCTGGGTGCTAACAGCTTTGTAGTATATTTTGAGGTCAAACATACATGTTGCTGTTTTTCCTCAAGTTTGCTCTGGTTTTCCTGAGGCCCTCAGCGGTTCCATTAGATTATGCTATCCTAATGACCTCATTTTAACTTGAATTACTTCTGCAAAGACCCTGTCTTTAAAAGCATCTACTCAGGTTCAATTGTTTATGATTTCAAAAGGGTTTTGAGGGTGATTCCGTCCGGGAAATGCCATTATTCTCCATTTTAAGCTCAAGGCTTGTAACTGAATGTAAGTAACTCAGACCTGCATTCAGTGTTCCAACAAGATTGTAGAGTTTCTTCTGGTCTAGCAAATGACCACGCGAACGATCATTGGACAGCTGACCTCAAGTATAGCTTGCATCTGAGGTACTTATCCTATAGAACTGTTGAGGCCCGATTTTCATGGGTCAGGTGACATAACCTTAGAAGCTAGCCATGGAATCTGTTCATAAAAAGCTCTGGACAGAGCTGGTCTGTTGGGCTGTAAGGTCCTGGTGACCTGAGGCAGGCTCTGACATTCTCAGAAGGTGGATCAGACCTCTTGGCTGTGTTGAGATTTGGCCTGGACTGGAAAGATCCCAAGAACGGTAGGGCATGGTGGCTTGGTCTCTTCCTGACTCTAGGTAGGAAATGCTAGGATCCTGTTCATCCTCTTAACAGCAGGACATTAAGTGAAGTATGAAGCATGCTGGGCCAAATACAGAATCTGGCAGGGTCCATCTCTAGTCTTGAGATCCTAATGTCTCTGGGACACATAATGTTTAAGCTTTTAACCTCTTCAGAAAGGCAGGAACAAAAAAAGATGTAAAGATGGCATACTACCTCTGCGTGTCTTACATCTAGGTAAGACTTGAGACGAAAATCTTCTGGCTGCGAAAGTGGCTCCTTCCTGGATCTGGGGACACCAGTCCTGCATCTCTGGTCCTGACCCCTAGAGGGCACCTTCCTTCCAGGTGCCTCAAGACAGCTTACTGGGCCTAGTTTCTTCTGTGTGCTTTGATAATATATTTTCCCTTTCAGAGTAGATTTCCAGGACTAAAAGTTAGCCAGATATTGGAAAACTAGAAGTCATCCTTGGTCCTTTCCTGTGATGTAGCCATAATGGGAAAAAGACACCAGATATTGGCTCCTCACCGCCCCCCCCCCCCGAAAATAGATATCCTGTGTTGTAGTGTTAACTCTTAATTGAACATTTAGCCAGTTATTGCAAAGTTTCCTCAGTGTTGCCAAGTAGGCAATCACTATGAAGAATTACAATTATCTTCTGTGCATGTTACCTTCATATGCCAAATATGGGAACATACTTGTTTCCCTTTCTGAATGTTGTCCTTCCAAGAATGTAGTAACCTCTTTGCAGACAAGAGCATAGGAGATAAAATTTGTCCTCTTCCTTCCTCCAACGGGGCCAGTTCACCCTGAGTATTCTTCAAAACAATACTTAAGCAGAGGTATACACGCCTTGCATATCTGATCCTCTTAATTGACTAGTCTTGGTAGTAGTTATCCATGATACATCTGAGTATCTGTTTTAGTGAGGAGCACTGTCCCAATGTTATCACCTCTTTCCTAATCCTGGTCTTAGTAATCTTTGTTCTTCAGTGTTCTCAAGACTGTCAGTGACAAGATGGAGGGCCTAGAAGCTGTCCAGTGGTCTCTATGGTGCTACCTAACTCCTGAAACTTGGTGAAGTTTGAGGCTGGCATCCTGATTTTTCAGTTTGGTGTGGAAGAGCCTGGGTAGAGCTTGGGGATGAGTCTGTAGATGGGGGCTGGCACTGGGACCCATTCCAGGGACTCTGCTGTCTCAGCAACCCACTGGGTGGGGATGTCATGCTGAGACCTTGTTAGCCAGGGTAAAGGGCATGGGAAAGGTGCCTCTAATGATTAAATGAAACCATTTTCTTAATGGTGTGGATGGCGAACTACATTTTTTTTTTTTTTGCCTCAAGTTGACTTTCTACCTGCTATAGTAGGTATATTGTACCTCAGGTACCTCATTCCTTGGGCATCTGGAAAATTGGTCTGCAAGTTTCCTGGCTGGTGTAAACTTGATCCCTTCTTCTTCCCTGCGGCACCTTTTTCCTACTTGGGCAGCAGGTATGCCTTGTATGTGGCAAATATTGCTTATCTGACTTACTGAGGTGAAGTTCTGACCCTTTCTAAGATATTTAGTCCTACTAGTATGTCCTAAACCTGTTGTTGCCTTTCAATAACCTTGAAGAATTGTCCTGGTATGTCTCCTTAGATCTCCAGGTTTGACATAAAATATACTTGGCTATGTAGCACATGGTGGCCAGTTGTGTGGCCACCTCTAGAGGGACCATGAAGGCTACAGTATCTCCTCTTCTGGGATGCAGCTTTCCATCCTCATAGGTGTCTTCCTCTATGCTTATCCTGCACAACTAGCTCTCCCTGCAAGTATCAGCCTTGATCTGCCTCCTGGGTGCTCAGTTATCTTGTCTGTGTCCTACTCAGCTGTCCTCATTCTGAAGCACTGTTCCAGTCCATTGCCCATGCTGGCCTGGGCAGTGTGCCTATTAGGCCACTTCTGTATGGATTTCCCCAATTATGAAGATTTGGGGTGGGTTGGACATAACTCTTTCCTGGTGCTCCCTCTTTATAAGTGGGGTATTGTTTTGATAGTCCTTTCTTGGTCAGGTCAATAGAACTATCATTAATCTGGCCCATACAGGGCTTCCTAGGCAGAGCTCTCCAATGGTGTCAAATGGGCATTAGTAAATTGTAGCTCAAGAATATCTGTAGAGGTTGACAATCCTTGCTATCTTCATCTGGGATGCAGAGTCTCTTAGAAGGGAAGCAAGAAAGATAGCTTCAATGTTGTAGCTCTTTCTGTCTTCCACAACTCCTGAGTGAACAGAAGCCACTTCAACTGGTGATACTCAAATGTGAGGGGCGAGGTGGTTCAGATTGTATACTTGATGTGATGGGCCTGCTCATGGGGACCTGTTTGATGCTCAGTAAATCCCCTGAAAGAGTTATGTGTTCCTTAGATTTCTATTCTTGAGAGTATCAAGGGACCTTCTCCTGGGGAGATGGATGGTTGACCTAGAAAAAGCATGCAGCTGACTGCTGTATGGCAGGTCTACATATATAGACCTTCAGCAATGGACATGGCAGGGATGCAGAGAAGGTCTACTTCTTACATGAATGAGTTTGAGTGTATTGCAAACTTAATGGGCAGATGTGACTTCAAGCCAAGTCTTGGAAGATGGAAATCCCAGGATCTTGTTGCTTTCCATACTTATCTTTTGTTGGTCTTGAGAGGGTTCTAAGGCTCTCCTGACACTGACTTTAAGCTCTGGTGTTGGAGAATCTGTTCCTTGGAGGCTCAGCCCAATCTCCACAGACCCAAGACCCAGCTTCCTAGGATACATGCTGTCCAAAATTACCATTGGGGACTTCCGGGAAGACGGCAGAGGAGCCCTACTAAGATACCTCCGATATCCCAGTTTTACCACTCCAGAGAAACTTTTACTCCTAGAAAGAGAGCCCAAGTAAGTTATAACAGTATAGGCATTCTAGCCAGGAAGGAAAAAATCGACTTCGCTGGCATGAAAACACAAATTTGAGCCCTGGGAGGTGTCCCGCCGCCATCTTCAGAAAGAGCAGCCATCATGAAAACTTCAAGTACCCGATGGCAAATTTGGGACAGCATGGGTCCTAGGAAGCTGGGTCTTGGGTCTATGGAGATTGGGTTGAGCCTGGAGAAAATAACCTTGAACTCAATGAAGGAGTTCTTGAAGATTTTTATTAGTATGAGTGACCCCAGGAGCTATAGGCCAGCCCAGCAGCAGGATTGAGGACTGTGGTGTCCTTGACATTAGGAGCAGTCAGGAATTCTCCACTTTTCTGATGCTTAGGGAGGGAGGGAGGGAGGGACAGGGAAGTAAGAACACTCCTGTCCCTGTGGTGATTGTGGCTCAGCTTGATCTGCTCTGTGGGGCTGAGGACAGCATGGCTAGGTTCTAATATTTTTTTGTCTTTTTTGTTTTTTGGTACTAGGGATCGAACCCTGGACCTTGCACTTGCTAGGCAAGCTCTTTGCTACTGAGCTACATCCCAGTACAAGGTTCTAATCATATTCAACTTATTTTAGGCTTTTTAATAAGTGTTCTAGGCAAGTGTGTGTGAAAGTGTGTGGGACTAGGCAAAGAGGTGGTCCTGGTTTTCTTATGCTCAATAATCATGCTTTTTCTTAGCTTTAAATCATTTAATTTGTTCATCGGTGATCTTCTATTGAGATAAATAGAACCTCAATTTCCGGTGCTTTGGCTTCTCTTAGCAGATCAGCAGTAGTGTAAATGGGAGCTTTGTTTTTTCTCATGGCCACGTGAGGGAATCCTGTTTCCCCACCATAGTGGAGGCCTCCATGTCTGCAGGAGGAGACCCCAGGAGATGCCCACACACATTGAAGCTGAGAAACCTGCCCAGAAGCTCACCTACACTTTCAAGCTTCCCCAACTATGAAGTGAATCAGTAGATGGATGACTTGTAAGAGAGAAAGACCAGCTGGCCTGCCCACCTGCAGTAGATGGAGGCTCATTGAGAGACCAAGCCGAAGATGGAGGAGAGGGATTCTATAAGGGAAGTCAAGGAGGAGGCATGGCCACAGCAGATGCAGAAATGACCTCAAGCCTAGGGAACCTCTCACTGGCCATAGGAGGCCTGACCAGGGGGATGAAGGTGTGGACTCAGCAGGAGGAAGTGACCTCACAACCTAGGACACTTTGGTCTTTCATGGTCAGGAGATTGACAGGGTGACGACTTGTTTCCCTCAGGTGATTCCTGGAAAGCCTATGGAGTTGTCTTTGGAGGAGAGGAGGGGAGGGGAGGGTGTTATTCTCACTGGTAGAACTATCAAGAATTTTATAATTAAGAAGGTTCATCAATTCTGGATGGCTACTTCCTGCTTACATAGGGTTGTCGTTTATATGTATAGAAGTTGGGTATTTCATCTGGTCTGGTACTAGGCAGCAGTAAGGCATGTCAGTAGTATGGCAGGCAGTGTTTCCTCAGCACAGGAGCACTTGACCTGACAGCTCACAGGATGCTGGATGAGCCAGCAGAACTACCCTAAAGGTGTAAAATAATCTTCCTTTAAGCCACCCCCTGAGGTGCTGGGGAATGAAAATACCACATGGACTACATTTCTTGGCGCTTGGTTGGGGAAACCAGGTAGCCTTGAACTTGTGACACACTGCCTCAAGCTCATGAATTATTGATATTCAATGCATGTTCTACTTCTTAGTAACAGACCCATCTCGGGTAGATAATTTTCTTTACTGTCAGCTTAATGTTGCTTCAAGCTTGTAGGCTTAGTGATAGTTCTACTTCTGCCTTAGAAAAATCTTAAATCTCTGAAAAGGACAGACATGTGGTGATTTCCCCTGCTTGTCTTTCCCAGATGTCTGTTGACTATAAATACCAAGTGGGTTCTAAGGATGGGAGAAAATGAAGATGTACTAGATTCTAATGCTGCTGGATCCAGGAGTCCGTGTTACATCTTTCTGAAGGTGTGGGCCTGTGTGTTGACTTGATGTTCATGATCAGTTCTTGTTCCTGAGCAGTTTATGTTTGGCTCACAGGAAAGGAAACCCTGCCTCTTGGAGGTAGACAAACAGTAAGAGTACTCCACTGACCTAACACTGAATTAAGGCTAAATACTGTTGACCTGACCTTGGTCTGAGTGTGATCTTGACCTAATAATTAGGGGAGGTTATACTTCTGGATGGTTGTTTGACCTCTCATAAGGCACCTCAGGAAAGGACTTGAGAAGATGTCTCCATGGCGATCATGTCCTAATTCTCAATGAGCAGACAGAAGGCTTGGTTCTCATATTTAGACACAGGCTCTGTATGTGTGTATATAAACATGCAAATATATATACATATATATACATTGTATATAGATATGAATATGTGTACAAGTATTTTAGGTACAGCTTCTGCAACTGGAGAGCATGCAATACATCTCTATAAAGAAACGAAAAACCAAGACAAATGGCTGAAAATTTGCTCATACTTTTTCCACACATGATTTAGTTTTAGTGAGTAGTTTTTATGTAATGATGCAGCCTATGGAATACTGTTTGAAGCTTGAGTCAGCTAAGAATATAGCAGATCTCTTGGAAACAGTAATTCTGCAACAATGATCATAGACACAGGTGCATAAGCGACTTCCAAGAACACTGGAGTGCTAATATAGGAACTTGCAAAGTGAGTGGGTATTAGCTTATCTGGATCAAGGTCATCTGGAAGTGTGATCAGTAGCCTTTAATAAGAGTAATTGGTATACTGAACCTGTTCTCAAAGAATGTCACAAGACATTAAAGAAGAAGTAGAGAATGGCTTCTGCAATGGCAGAAGGTGATGATCCTAGGGGCAGGGATGCAGAGAAATGGTTCTTCAGAATCCAGGAAGTTGCTGGGCATGGACTGTAAGTTCTTTTCCCTCTGGTCACAGACTAAACTGAATTCTGCCTTTTATATCATGGAGGAATGCCAAGTTCTAAGCAGTAGACCAGGTCATGAAACACTTATGTGTCTTCTTTTTTTTTTTTTTTGGCCAGTCCTGGGCCTTGGGCTCAGGGCCTGAGCACTGTCCCTGGCTTCTTCCCGCTCAAGGTAGCACTCTGCCACTTGAGCCACAGCGCCGCTTCTGGCCGTTTTCTGTATATGTGGTGCTGGGGAATCGAACCTAGGGCCTCGTGTATCCGAGGCAGGCACTCTTGCCACTAGGCTATATCCCCAGCCCCTTATGTGTCTTCTTTTGCCCTCTACAACAAAAACTGGAGGACCAAGAAGGCAGTGCCCCAATGTGGAAGGAAGGAGTCCAATCTCTCACCCATCTGTGAGGTGAGAGTAATTTCTTAGCCACAGAGGTTAGGTCATAAATTGCTAGAGTTGATTACAGTAGATTATATTGACAAGAGTGTCAAACACACCACATTCATTCTTTGGAGTTCGTCTTCTAAGCCAAGTACTCAAAACTTAAATATTTATCAAACATAAATGAGCCATTTTGAAAGTTCCAGGTAGTTGATGTGACTTTGAAGTTGAGTTGCAAATCACATTAGGAATCTGCACCCCCTGAGAGACATTCCCAGCTGTGTGAGTGTGTTAATACTGCTTTGAGTACCAAGGACTTATGAATGGATACATATATTTGCTCTATTTCTGATTTTAAATTCAAAGACCCAGTCTTTAAAAGCATCTATTCAGGTTCAATTGTTTAGGATTTCAAAAGGGTTTTGAGGGTGATTCCCGCCTAGGAAATGCCATTATTCTCCATCTTATGCTCAAGGCTTGCAACTGAATGTAAGTAACTGAGACCTGCATTCAGCGCTCTAGCAAGATTGTAGGGTTTCTTCTGTTCTATCAAATGAGCACGCTAATGGTCATTGGACAGCTGACCTCAAGTATAGCTTGCATCTGAGGTACTTATCATAGAGAACTGTTGTGGCCTGCTTTTCATGGGTCAGGTAACATAACCTTAGATGCTGGGCATGGGATCTGTTCACGAACAGCTCTGGACAGAGCTGGTCTGTTGAGCTGTAAGGTCCTGATGACCTGAGGCAGGATCTGACATTCTCAGAAGGTGGATCAGACCTCTTGGCCATGTGAAGGAGGAGATTTGGCCTGGACTGGAAAGATCCCAAGAGCGGTGGAACATGGTAGCTGGTCTTTTCCTGACTCTTGGTAGGAGATTCTAGGAACCTGTTCATCCTCTTAACAGCAGGATATTAAGTAAAGTATGAAGCATCCTGGGCCAAATACAGACTCTGGAAGCAGCCATCTCTAGGCTTCAGATCCTAATGTCTCTGGGACACATAATGTTGAAGCTTTTAACCTCTTCAGAAAGGCAGGGACAAAAAAAGATGTAACGATGGCATACTACCTCTGGGTATCTTACATCTAGGTAAGACTTGAGACTTAAGTCTTCTGGCTGGGAGAGGGTCTCACTTCCTGGATCTGGGGACACCAGTCCTGGATCTCTGGTCTCTGTCCCTAGAGAAGGCACCTTCCTTCCAGGTGCCTCAAGACAGCTTACTGGGCCTATATTCTTCTGTAAGCTTTAAAAATATATTTTGCCTTTCAGAGTAGATTTCCAGTACTAAAAGTTAGCCAGCCATTGGAAAGCTAGAAGTCATTCTTGGGCCTTTTTTGTGATGTAGCCCTAATGGGAAACAAGACACCAGATATTGGTGAAGGTAGCTTGCTCTCCCCCACAAAAATAGACATTCTGTGTTGTAGTGTTAACTCTTAATTAAAAAATTAGCCAGTTATCGCAAAGTTTCCAAGTAGGCAATCAGTATGAAGAATTACAATTATCTTCTGTGAGTGTTAACATTTATATGCCAAATATGGAGACATCCTTGGTTTCCTTTTTGAATCTGGCCCTTCCAAGAATGTACTAACTGTCCTCTTTGCAGACAAGATCTTAGGAGATAAATTATGTCCTCTTCCTTCCTCCAAAAGGGGCTCTAGTTCACCCCGAGTAGTCTTCAAAACAATACTTAAGCAGAGGTATACATGCCTTGCATATCTGATCCTCTTAATTGACTAGTCATGGTGGTAGTTATCCATGATACAGCTGAGTATCTGTTTTAGTGACAAGAGGAGCACTGTCCCAATGTTATCACCTCTTTCCTAATCCTGCTCTAAGTAATCTTTGTTCTTCAGTGTTCTTAAGACTGTCAGTGACAAGATGGAGGGCCTAGAAGCTGTCCAGTGGTCTCTATGGTGCTACCTAATTCCTGAAACTTGGTGAAGTTTGAGGCTGGCATCTTGATTTTCAGTTTGGTGTGGTAGAGCCTGGGTAGAGCTTGGGGATGAGTCTTCAGCTGGGGGCTGGCACTGGGACCCATTCCAGGGGCTCTGATGTCACAGCAGCCCACTGGGTTGGGATGTCATGCTGAGACCTTGCTAGAGTAAAGACCATGGGATAGGTGCTTCTAATGATTAAATGAAACACTTTTCTTAATAGTATGGATGGCTGAACTACATTTGTAGACTCAAGTTGCCTTTCTACGGATTATAGTAGCTATATTTTACCTCACGCACCTCATTCCTTGGGCATCTTGAAAGTTGGTCTTCAAGGTTCCTGGCTGGTGTAAACTTCATCCCTCCCTCTTGCCTGCAGTCTTCTTCCCTATTTGGGCAGCAGGTATACCTTGTATGTGGCAAGTATAGCTTTTCTAATTTACTGAGGTAAAGGTCTGACCCTTTCTTAGATCTTTAGTCTTACTGGTATATCCTAAACCTGTTGTTGTCCTTCAATAACCTTCAAGAATTGTCCTGGTATGTCTCCTTAGATTTCCAGGTATGACATAAAATATACTTGGGCTATGCAGCACATGGTGGCCAGTGGTGTGGCCACCTCTAGAGGGATCATGGGGGCTACAGTATCTCCTTCTCTTCTGGGATGCAGCTTTCCATCCTCATAGGTGTCTTCCTCTAGGCTTATCTTGCACAACTAGCTCTCCCTGAAAGTAACAGCCTTCTTCTGTCTCCTAAGTGCTCAGTTATCTTGTCCGTGTCCTACTCAGCTTTCCTCATTCTCAAGTACTCTTCCTGTCCATGGCCCATGCTTGCCTGGGCAGTGTGCCTACTAGGCTACTTCTGCGTGGAATTCCCCAATTATGAAGATTTGGGGTGGGTTGGAGATGACTCTTTCCTGGTGCTCCCTCTTAATACATGGGTTGTTGCTTTGATATGCCTTTGTTGGTGAGGTCAATGGAACTGTCATTATTCTGGCCTACACAAGGCTTCCTGGACTGTCCTTTGTGGTCTGTTGGCTTGGCCTTTGAGGCAGGTATGGCATGATCATCTGAGACCCTGTTGACTTTATCTCCAATTGCTCCTGAGTTTATTTCCTGTTAAATTTCTATACATGGAAGGAAATTCTCATGCTTTTTCTTTCTCCAGGCACATGGGTCTTTCTTCCTGAGATTGCTGACAATAGCCATGTCCCAGAATCTTGTGGTGATGGCCACAATCCTAGGAATATCTGACTCTTTATTGCTGCAGCAAGATGGCATTCTCTACAATCTTGCCTGAGAAAAGCTCCATCCAATAAGCAATGCTGACAAGAGTAACCACAGAATATACTGCCACTGGGTTTTCTCACTTTAGTCTAGCTACCTTTCAGAATTTCTGACTCTTGTTCTCAAGGTACAGGTGCTAGTAGTTTCTGCGTGTGAGCTTCTCTTGGCTGAGTCTGTACTTTGCACAATGTTGAGGTGACCATTTGCTCTCATGCTCAATATAGGGTCTAAGATATTGTTGTTGTTGTTTTTACCAGTAGACAGGGAAGGAGTGGTAGCTTCAGACTCCTTGCACATGAGTTAGTAGCCTCTAAATACCTCAAGTATCAACATGACCCGCCCTGAACTCTTCAAACTGTGCAAACTGTGACCTAGGACCTCTCAGGAAGGTGGACTCATTTAAGTTTAAGAAAGCACCTATTGTGGAGGCAGAATTCAGTAAGAGGACCTGAACTCAGCTCCTAGAGGAGTTTCTATCTTGACCATGGGATGCTGAGGATTCTGGGACCATGCGAGCTCTTATTTTTTGGTCCTTTTCATTTGGAGGATCTTTGAATGGAGTTTTTAAATTTTGACTTATGCATATGATCTTGGGTTTCCCAGGTAAAGGAGGGAACGAACCTGTTCTCAATTGGCTTCCTTGGCTTGATTTCTTCAGAGGCCTTGGATCCCCTTGAGTCTGCCTGTCTGAGCTCTAGGTGAGGCACCAAGTGAGGGGATTTAAGCTCGTCACTGATAGAACATGGATCTAAAAGGCAGGTGAGGTAATGACTAAGTCTAGGGCCATGCAAGCTGTTGTCAAGGAATTACCTTACTTAGTCGATTAAGATTTAGTGGACTTTTTGATTCAAGGGTGTCTAATTGCTCTTGTCTAGATTAATGTGGCTATTTCACCACAAAGGCTTTACTCCTATATTTTAAACTCCTACTCAGCTTCAGGAATGAGCAGCCATCATGAAAACGTCAAGTACCCTATGGTAATTTTTTTTTCTTATTTCTTGTCAAAGTGATGTACAGAGAGGTTACAGTTTCATATGTTAGGCCTTGGGTACATTTCTTGTACTGTTTGTTACCTCCTCCCTCCCCCTTCTACCCCCATGAGTTGTTCAGTTGGTTTATACCAAACAGTTTTGTAAGTATTGCTTTTGTAGTTGTTTGTCTTTTTATCCTTTGTCTCTTGATTTTGATATTTCCTTTCACTTTCCTAGTTCTAATACCAGTATATACAGTTTCCAATGTACTCAGATAAGATACAGTGATAGTGAGGGTACAACCACAGGAAGGGGATACAAGAACACAAGATACATCAACAATAGAAGCTACGGTTTCACATGGCATGTTGAAAGTAATTAAAACAGTGATATAACAGTTGTTTCCATAACATGGAATTCATTTCACTTAGCATTATTGTATGCATTCATAAGGCTATACCTATTTGGCTCTTGTGATCCTCTGCTGTGGCTAGCCTAAACCTGTGCTAATTATTCCCTATGAAGGAGACCATAGAGTCCATGTTTCTTTGGGTCTGGCTTACTTAGTATAATTTTTTCCAAGTCCTTCCATTTCCTTAGGAATGGGGCAATGTCATTCTTTCTGATAGAGGCATAAAACTCATTGTGTATATGTACCACATTTTTCTGATCCATTCGTCTACTGAGGGGCATCTGGGTTGGTTCCATATTTTACCTATGACAAAATGTGCTGCAATAAATATTGTTGTGCTGGTGGATTTAGTGTGTTCTTGTTTGTGGTCTTTTGGGTGGATGCCAAAAGTGGGGCTGCTGCATCATAGGGGAGCGCTATGTTTAGCCTTCTGAGGAATATCCATACTGCTTTCCAGAGTGGCTGAACCAGTTTACATTCCCACCAACAATGAAGTAGAGCTCCCTTTTGGCCACATCCCCTCCAACATTTATTATTCTTAGTTTCCTTGATAAAGGACTTTCTTACTGGAGTGAGGTGCAATCTCAATGTTGTTTTGATTTGCATTTCTTTTATGGCCAGTGATGTAAAGCACTTTTTCATATGTCTCTTGGCCATTCTCATTTCCTCACCAGAGAAGTCTCTTTTTAAGTCTTTAGGCCACTTGTTGAGGGGGCTGTAGGTTCTTTGCAGTTTTGTTTTGGAGGAATTTAATTGTTTTTAGTTCTCCATATATTTCAGATATCAGGCCTTTGTCCATTGTATGGCCGGTAAAGAACTTTCCCCCATTTGTGGGCTTTCTGTTTATCTTGCAAGCTATGTCCTTTGCCCTGCAGAAGCTCTGAAGTTTGACGCAGTCCCATTTGTGCATCCTTTCTTTGATTTGTAGCATTTCTGGGTCTTTGTTAAGGAAGTTCCGTCCTGTGCCAAGGAGCCCAAGTGGTTCTCAGGGTATCTGTTTTAATTTGAGGTCTTTGATCGATTTGGAGTTGGTTTTGGTACAGGGTGATATACAAGGATCTAGTTTTAGTTTGTTGCAGGTGTTAAACCAGTTTTGCCAGCACCATTTGTTTAAAAGGCTATCTTTCTTCCAGACTATTTTTTTTAGCTCCTTTATCAAAGATTAAGTAGGAATAGTTCTGTGCATTCATTTCTGGGTCTTCAGTTCTGTTCCACTGGTCTTCAGGCCTGTTCCAGTGCCAATACAAAGCTGTTTTTATTACTATAGTTTTATAATACAGCTTGAAGTTTGGTATTGTAATTCCTCCAGCACTGTTCTTTCTGTTTAGGATTGTTTTTGCTATTCCTGGTCTTTTATTGTTCCATATGAATTTCTGGATTGCTTCTATTTCAATAAAATGTGGTGTTGAATATTAATGGGTATTGGATTGAATTTGTAGATAGCCTTTGGCAATATTGCCATTTTGATTATATTCATCCTTCCAATCCAGGAGCATGGAAGGTTTTTCCATTTCCTTAGTTCTGCCTTAATTTTGTTTTTCATGTTTTTAAAGTTCTCATCATAGAGGTCTTTCATTTCTTTGATTAAGGTTATTCCTAGTTATTTTATGTTTTTTGAGGCTATTGCAAAAGGAGTTGCTTTCCTGATTTCGGCCTCAGTTTTCGGGTCATTAACATATAGAAAGGCCATTGATTTTTTGAGGGTTTATTTTGTATCCTGCTACTTTGCCAAAGTTTTGGATCAGCTCTAATAGCTTGGGAGTAGAGTCTATGGGGTTCTTTAGGTATAGGATCATGTCATCTGTGAAGAGTGAAAGTTTAACTTCATCTTTCCCTATTTGGATCCCCTTTATGTTTTCTTCTTGCCTAATTGCTCTGGCTAGGAATTCTAGTACTATGTGGAAGAGGAGGGGAGAGATCGGCTATCCCTGTCTTGCTCCTGATTTTAAAGGGAATGGTTTCAGCTTTTCACTGTTTAGAATTATCCTTGCTGTTGGTTTGTCATAAACTGCCTTTATTATATTCAGGAGTGTTCCCTGGCATCCCAATTTTTCCAGGGCTTTTATCATAAATGGGTGCTGGATTTTATCAAACACCTTTTCTGCATCCAGAGATATAACCATGTGATTCTTTACCTTGCCCGGTTGATGTGGTGGATTACATTAATTGACTTGCATATATTGAACCAACTTTGCATCCCTGGGATGAATCCAGTTTGATCATGTTGTATGATTTTTTTTGATGACCTGTTGAAGTCGATTGGCCATAATTTTGTTGAGAATTTTTGCATCAATGTTCATCAGGGAAATCGGTTTGTAGTTCTCTTTCCGTGATGAGTCCCTTCCTGGTTTTGGGATGAGGGTTATACTGGCTTCATGGAATGTGTTTGCTAGTGAACTTTGCTATAATTTTCTCTTAGGACCTGCATGGACTTCTTTACTTCATTAATTTGGTTCTAAGGCTGTCTCTCACATCTTTTAGCTGGGTAGCTATCTTTTCATTTGACTCTTGAAGTTCATTTATCTTTCTATTTGTGGAGGCCATGAAATTCTCTGTTAATTTTTGGTTCAGTTTTTTTTTTTTTCTCCAGCATGTGGGGCTTTCTTCCTGAGATTTCTGACAACAGCATGTCCCAGAATCTTGTGGTGATGGCCACAATCCTAAGAGTAGCTGACTTTTTATTAGAACATTGTTGGTGTTTTTAAATTTTTGGACTATTTTTTAGTCTTCCAGCTAAGATTGGCATTCAAAGATTTTCCTCACATTCTGTAGGTACTTAATATTTCAGGCATTTATGTTAAGATCTGTGGTCCATTTTGAATAGTTACACAGGATGAGTGGGGGTCTAGCTTTAATCTTCTACATGTGGATTTCCAGCTTTCCCAACATCATGGGTGAAGAGACTATCTTTTGTATAGTGTATATATCGGATGGGTTTATCTTTTGAGTCTTTGAACATAGGGTATTCTTCTTCTTCCTGGGGTTCAAGACCCTGTTCCTTACATACATGGCAATGAATGAGGCCATTCTATTAAATTGTACCATATAGAGTCTGGATTAGCTACCTAGGCTGTGATTATCTTCATCTCCCTTTGCTGACTAGGTCTTGCCTACTTACCTTTCTGGCACAAGCATATGTAGAGCCATTGGCATCCTCTGACTTAAGCTCACCCATCTAGTAGGAGCCACTGGAAATGGTGAGCCTGGTTAGATGACCTATCTCTATGTGTCACTGACTTGAAGTTGACATTTGCCTCCTGGGTTTGAGGAACAAGGTGCTCGTAAAATAGTTTATGGGTCTCTGGTAGAACTTAGGCTCTTCCTAGAGTGGAATCTAGATGCTTTATGACTCAAGAGGTTTTCAATAGTGGGTGAGCAGGCCTTTTTGGCTACAGAGAAGGAAAAGGTTTAATGTTGTTAGCAAGTCAATGCCTTTTCACCCTCCAGAACACTGAATTTCCTCATGAGCAAGTTATGTCTGTGCTATTCCAGCAAAGTTGCTTTCATAGGTGTGGTCCAATTCAATTCTGGACATCCTTATAAAATGTCTCATGCACGTTAATGAATCAAGCTACCTCTTCCTTATTTAGTCCTATTCGATGCACATTTAGTATGCATTCAATCCATGATCATCTGTTATGTGACATTCCAAGGCTTCTCCTATCCTGCTTTTTCTTTGTGTTCTCCTGGAAGTAGATCCTGGGGTGCATCCTTTTTTTTTTTAACTCTGAAATATCACTGATTAAATATATGCATGGACCTTTATCTGCTTGTGAGGCAAGTATTTTGGTTTCTACCCTTAGGAATAGAATTTGCTTAATTTAACTTAATTTAATTTAATAGTACCAGATCATCTTCTAGGATAGATGGCCCAGCATTCATTCCCACTGGTGGCACCAGTAGTCCTGTCTTTCCCGCCCATATTTCCCTCCCTCATCCCTACCAAGACTCTACACAATCTAGAATTTGACATCAGAATGAGCATGAAGAAATCTCACCAAGTCATTGGTATAACTGAGCATTTTGTCTTAATGGCAGCACTTAGAATGTCCTTGAATTTGCCTTTCCTTTTGAGGTTCACATCTGTCTCATTTAAAACAAATTTCTCATCCAAAGACAAATTTGTCTTCCTCACTGGCTCCAGATATTGCCTGTCATTTACTTTCTTTGTGACATATTGGTATTGAACAGAAAAATTATTTCTGATCAAATTCAAATCTCAGGTCTGTGATTTGTGCTGTTTTCTAAACCCCTGTCACATAATCTGTATTTTCTTCTCTTGCATTTTTAATCTAGATTTCCCCGCCCCCCCCCCCCCCCCCAAATAGCCATGGCTAAAGGTCTTTTCTAAGAGACTGGAAACAAACAGGGGTATACTATGCAGGTATTTTCTCCAGTGTAAGCTACCTGTCCACCTTACCTAGACAAGATTGTCCTTTATCCATGATGGCCACTTTGTTTTATATGCAGTGGGACAGTTCTCCACTGCTTGGATCCCTTCATATGTTGTAGGAATACAGTGTTGACTTTATTCCTCTGCTCCCTACTGAGGGGACAAATCCTCTTCATTTACTTTGTGGATTCACTATTGATACAACCTGTGCTTTTATATGGAGTTCAAAAGTATGTAACTGAATTTAAGCAAAAAAAAAAAGCTATGGAAAACTTTGAATTCCTTGAATTAATTTGTAATGAGCTAGTATCTAGAATTCATGCTTCTGAAGAAATGACTTTATGGAGATCTTATTAGAACTCTAAGCTAATCCCTAGAAACTTTATAGCTAGGAAACAAGAAAAGGGATGTCTAATTTATTAAATACCAAATGGGAAGACTGTTTGGAAGGAGGAAAAAAATCACATAACATAACACACATTTTAATGTGTGAGATTTTTTTTCTCAAATTTTTATTATCAAACTGATGTACAGAGGTTACAGTATCATACGTTGGGCATTGGATACATTTCTTGTACTGTTTGTTGCCTTGTCCCTCATGCCCTCCTCCCTCCCCCCTTTTCCCTCCCCCCCCCCCCAGGTGTTCAGTTCACTTACACCAAGCAGTTTTGCAAGTATTGCTTTTGTAGTTATTTCTCTTTTTTTACCCTGTGTCTCTCAAATTTGGTATTCCCTTTGAATTTCCTACTTCCAATACCAGTAAACACGGTTTCCAATATACTCAGATAAGATTACAGAGATAGTGTAGGTACAACCATAGGAAGGTGATACAAGAACATCATCAATAATAGAAACTACACATACACATAGGACGTTGAAAGTAGTTATAACTGTGATATATCACTTGTTTCCATAATATGGAGTTCATTTCACTTAGCATCATCTTATGTGTTCCTAAGTGTATAGCTATTGGGCCTTGTGATGCTCTGCTATGGCTTGCCTAAACCTGTACTAATTATTCCCAATAAGGGAGGCTATAGAGTCCATGTTTCTTTGGGTCTGGCTCACTTCACTTAGTATAACTTTTTCCAAGTCCTTCCATTTCCTAATGTGTGAGATTTTGATAAACTGGACTACCAGCATTGAACTGATCCCCTCACTTGGACTAAAAATTTCCCCATCATGATGTGATTTTAATTACCTTAACTCTTAATGTTTTGTATACATTTTCATAATTTAAATGGGCCTGTGACTTAGCTGTCTAAGACTTTCTGCAGCATTAATTCCTTCTGTCACAAAGTATGGCCATAGGTCACACCTTCTGGAATGCCTGGAAAAAAAACAAGCATGGAAAGAAGGGTATATTTTCCACTTTGCTCACTCAGACCTTTGGCAAATTTTTGCCAATCATGGTGGGCTTCTTGTCATCAGAGGTGGCTTAACCAAGTCTGGCCAGGGAGGACTTTATCAACCATTTCTATCCCTTTGGGGATTGTCCTGATAGTAAATGTCTTTTGAAGCATTTCTGAGGCAGGCTCAGGAGATGTAGGGGTGGGCAACAATACTTTTTCTGTAGAGCAGCAGAGTCTGTGGGGACCATTTCTAAGAGCTCCATGACTGTCAAGCCTTTGGCTTTAGTTAAATAAGACATAGTGCACTTCTCTAGAATCCTCTTTGCTTTAGCTTTATTCTTTTATCAGAGCAGTAAAATACCATTAAGGAACACAGAGGAGTGATGAATGACTTCATGATTTTATCCCTGGAGATGGCCACTGAGATGATATATTACTTCTAGATCTGTATAGGAAATGAGCTCAGTTTGCATATGCTGTCTGATAACCTCTCTCCTTAGCTCTTTCTCCTCACATTAGTGAGTGTTGCTACTTTGGATTTTGCCCCATTGACCCACAAAGTATTCTTCATAGATTGCTAAGTTCACAACTTAGTGACATGCCTTGTGCCTGGTTAGATCTAGTCTTAGTGTAGCATTATTTCATCTGTTTTTACAAATGCCCTGTTTTCTAGGATGGATTGGGGTCCTTGTCTTAGTAAGCCTCTATCATTAATATCTGGAAGCATCTAAATGCTTGACCTAGGCCAAAGAATCTATCCAGTTGATAATTCCCTATGTGGAATGATAGCAGATGATACCATTAGTGCAGCTATTTCCACGATATTTGAATGGCAAAAGTCTGTTTCCTTCTCTCCTTCTAATTGACAATGAATTCAAAATGCCACCTGGGCATTAGCTAGTAAATGGTAGTTCAAGACTATCTTGATGATCGACAATCTTTGCTGTCTTCTTCTGGGATGCAGTCTCTTAGAGAGGAAGCAGGAAGAGCTAGCTCCTACTTGTGGATCTTCTTTCAGTCTTGCACACTTTCTGTGTAAACAGAATCCACTTCAATTGGTGATACTGAAGTGCTATGGACAAATTAGCTCAGATTGTATTTGCAGTCAGGTGCCTGCTTTGGGGCCTTGGTTGATGCCCAGTAGCTCCTCTCTATTAAAGAGTTATTTTGTGTTGCTTACATTTCTCTTCTTGGCAGTCTGAAGGGCATTCTCCTGGAAGAGATGGCTGCTTGCCTAGATAGAGCTCCCAGCTGACTACTGTGTGGCAGGTCTACACAAACAGAGAGCTTCAGCAATGGACATGGCAGGGATGTAGAGTAGGTCTGCTTCTTAGATGAATGAGGCTGAAGGTACTACAAAATTAATGGACAGATATGACTTAAAAATACCAGTAGTGGGAGATGGAATCCCAGAAATTTTTCACTTCTCATACTGATGTTTTGTAGGTCTTGAAGTTCTGAGGCTCTCCTTACACTGTCTGTAAGCCCCAGTGTTGGAGAGAGAATCTGTACCTTGGAGGAATGGAGAGGCAGAAATTCCTGCTGGATGAGGCAGGCTAAGCACACTAAAAGCCTTAACCCTGATATTGACTTATCTGTGCCCAAAGGAAGAACTTGTTCTCTGATCATCTACATGGAATATTGCTGGCCCCAAAGATCCTTCTGTGTGCTCAATCTCTAGCATTTGAGGTGAAAGGAAAAAGCAACCAGGCATGTGAGAATACCCTCAACATTTTTGTCTTGGCCCAAGGGGTTGTTCACCCAGGGGTATGCCAAATATTTTTCATGAGTAACATGCAGTGACTGTGAACAGGAGTCCTCACACTCAGTGACTGTGTCTATGCCTTCTCATTCTGCTCTACAATTCTAAAATGAATCCCTTGGCTACTCTGCCATTGGTAATTCTCTTCATGGAAAAGCACGCATCCTTGAGAATCAGGATCTGGTAGAGCTGCTTCTAGCTTTTGTTTAGCCAGATGGACATTGAGTATAGTGTTTTATATTTATACAAGAACTGTCTAGAAAGCCTACCAAATTTGATGCTCACATAGGCTTAGTGCCTATGTTGACCTTATCTGTGACAAAGACCTTGGGCTAACTTGTCATTAGACCCCTGCTTGGGCTAGCTTTTGTCTTCATGGCTTACATAGGTGGCTCAGGATTCTACCTGCGTCATGGAAAATGTCTGGGGTTCTATTGA
The DNA here is from genome assembly GCF_023159225.1 of Perognathus longimembris pacificus. Lineage (NCBI taxonomy): Eukaryota > Metazoa > Chordata > Mammalia > Rodentia > Heteromyidae > Perognathus > Perognathus longimembris. The sequence continues at coordinate 46,219,062 of NC_063162.1, read as the reverse complement.
TGGAGAGTGAGGCTAGATGGATGGGCAGGCAGAGCAGTGGCTGCTGTTCGTCCTGTGGCCAAAAGTAGAGCAGCTTCCAGGACAGCAGGAAGCTGAGGTGTATGTGTGACTATAACTGAAGGGTCTGGTTGGTCCTGGGCAATGCATCTTGGAGATTAGGATAGCAGTGTGGGGATCTTGCCTCATTCCTGACACTGTCCCAAGTCCAACTCCAGCAGTGTGTCATGTAACCTGCCAGAACACTTCCTAAGAGTCTGTCTTATAGCTGAAGCCACAATTTAGTGTTATCTGGTGTGTCTTGGGTGATAGTGCATATCCCTCCCATCATGATCATCATCTTCCTGGTGAAGAGCCAGACTTTGAAGTCAGGCCCCACTTTACCACGCGAACCCCACTTTACCATGTGAACCTGAGATAAGCAGGCCTTGTGAGCAAACTCAGGACAAGCTTATTAGGGCTCAGCCGGTGGAGAACTCTCACCACTGGAAATGCTTAACTCTAACTGCCCCCAGAGTGCCTTGAGCCCTGAGCCAATCAGATTTGTACCTGTGTCCTAATCTTGCTTGCTTGAACACCTGATGGCTGTAACTTTGTTTTAGGCCTTTATAAGCCCTGTGCAATCGCAGCTCAGGGCTTCCTCCTAACCTCCGCTGTATCAGTGGGTAGGACGAGGCCCGAGTTGCAGCTCGCTTGAATAAAGCCTTGCCTTGCTATTGCGTTTCAGAACGTCTGAGTCTCGGTAGCCTTCTTGGTGGTCGTTTCATGACTTGGCACATTTGGGGTTTCATCCGGGATAGCCCCAGAGACCCCTGAGACCCCAGACTCTGAAGGTAAGAAAACAGCGCTGTTCATTTGTCTTGTCCTGTAATTTGTCTGTTTGTCTGTTTTGCTTTTGCTTATTTCTTGAAGGGGTTGTCGAAGCGGATGCGCTTCCTGGGGAGACTGGGGGACGCCCCAGACTCTCCACCCTTGAAGGAGGACCCCTGGAACCCCACCTTAAACTTGGGTGCACTCCTTCTGCACCCTTGCAGGAGGTTGTGGGCCAACTTGGGAGATCCCCAACTTTTCTTCTCAGGCCTGTGTTTTCCTCCTTTTGTATTGTTTTGGTTTTTTGTAGCCTTTTGGACAGAACGTTACCCATAGCTCTGATCAGATGTTCAATCTTGGGGACCTCCATCTAGCCCCCTAGATTTGACTCTAGCTCACTTGAGGGAGGTCAAGGAGATAGCTCAGAACTGAGGTGTGGCCCTTTAGGAGGAAAAATGGATCACCCTGTGTAAGTCAGAATAGCCAACCCTTGAGAGAGCTAATTGGCCACCTGAGGGGAGCTTTGACATAATTAGGATAAGGACTTTACAAAGCCTAATTGACGCCCCTCGTTCAGGCTATCTAGACCAGATTCCTTATATAGACACCTGGAGGGAACTAGTTGACAGGGACAGTCCAGCTTGGGTTCGGCCTTTCTTACCGACTCCCTCCTCCACTCCTTCCCCTACCCCAATATTCACTCAAAAGACACAGGGTGACAAGAGAGAAACCAAGAGGGAAGACAAGAAATTATATCCACCTGTCCTCCAGGGAGGAAGTAAGGAGGAGGAAATGTTCCCCCCTCCATACTCCCCACCCCAGTTAACTCTACAAGAGGAGGACTCTGAGGAAGATGTCTCAGCTGTGCCCTCCGCTCTGGAGGGCCCCGCCCAGTCAACTCACCGGCGCCGAAGAATTACATCTCTTCATAATTCTGTTGCCCTTCCCCTATGCCCTATAGGTCCTGTGGATGCAGATGGTCGACAACAATTCCAATACTGGCCATTTGCTACTAGTGATCTTTACAATTGGTGTGCCCAAAATGCCCCCTTTTCTGAGAAACCCCAGGATTTAATTTGCTTGTTTGAAACTATACTTTTCACTCACCAGCCCACTTGGGATGATTGTAGACAGCTTTTACAGGTCTTTTTCACCACTGAGGAGAGAAATCGTATCCAAGAAGTGGCCTGGAAACTTATCCCTGGCCCCAGCGGAATGCCCATCACGAATCCTGCCTTGATTGACACCTATTTTCCGGAGACCCGACCAGCATGGGACTAAAATATGGCTGAAGGTAGGGAGCAACTCCTTGTCTATTGCCAGGCTCTACTGGCAGGTCTCAAGGCGGCAGCTCGCCGACCTACTAATATGGCCAAAGTTTATGATATTAGACAGGGAGAAAATGAAAGTCCGAAGCCTACCTTGAGCGGCTTGTGGAAGCCTTTAGTCAATACACCCCGTATGATCTTGAGACCCAGGAATCTGCTCAGATGATTATGTTTGCCTACGTAAATCAAGCCGCACTGGACATAAAGTGAAAGTTGCAGGCTCTAGACAGACTTGGTGAAAAATCTGTTAGGAATCTAGTAGCAGTGGCAGAAAAAGGTTTATAATAAGAGAGAAACAGGAGAACAAAGACAGGAAAGGAAGGACAAAGAACGTGGAATCAAGCAAGAAAAGAGGAACAGAGTTAAGGAAAGGAGTTTGGCTAGAATTTTGGAGCAACAACAGGCACAATACAGGGACCTCAGGGAAATCCTGACCTCTGTGCAGGCAGGAAACTTTAGACAGTCCTCCTCTCCAAGTAAGGATCAGGAGCCCAAACCCCAATCAAAAGTGGGGAAGAATCAATGTGCCTATTGCAAGGAGGAAGGGCATTGGATCAAAAACTGCCCAGAGGGGCTGGGGATATAGCCTAGTGGCAAGAGTGCCTGCCTCAGATACACGAGGCCCTAGGTTCGATTCCCCAGCACCACATATACAGAAAACGGCCAGAAGCGGCGCTGTGGCTCAAGTGGCAGAGTGCTAGCCTTGAGCGGGAAGAAGCCAGGGACAGTGCTCAGGCCCTGAGTCCAAGGCCCAGGACTGGCCCAAAAAAAAAACAAAAACAAAAACAAAAAAAAACTGCCCAGAGCTAGCCAAGAAAAAGGAGGAAAAACAAAGTAGGATCAAGAGTGTTGCCAGCCTTAGAGCTGGCTGAGGACAGTGACTGAGGGAGTTGGGGCTCAGATCCCCTCCCTGAGCCCAGGATAACATTGAAAGTGGAGGGGAATCCAGTCATGTTCATGATAGATACGGGAGCAGAAAATTCAATATTACTAGCCCCGAGAGGGCCGATGTCCACTAAAACAACATGGGTCCAAGGTGCGACAGGAACTAAACCCTATAAATGGACTATTCGAAGAACAGTGGACTTGGGAGTAGGCCAGGTAACCCGCTCGTTTTTAGTCATCCCTGACTGCCCCTATCCATTGCTTGGACGTGACCTCTTAACAAAAATGAAAGCTCAGATACAGTTCACAGGCAGTGGTGCTTCTGTGACGGATTCAAGAGAAAAGCCTGTTAGTATACTAATAACTAGCAAGTTAGAAGAGGAGTATAAGCTATACCAGCATCCCAAGCCTGAGTCTCCGGAAAATGAGTGGCTACAGGCGTTTCCCCAAGCATGGGCAGAAACTGGGGGAATGGGACTGGCAAAACACCGTCCTCCAATCTTTGTGGAACTCAAAGCCAGGGCCGACCCAGTAAGAGTTTGCCAGTACCCTATGTCACTAGAAGCAAAGAAGGGGATCACTCCTCACATCAGAAAATTGTTAGATTTAGGAGTTCTGAAGCCCATCCAGTCAGCCTGGAATACTCCACTGTTGCCTGTAAAAAAGCCTAATTCTAATGATTACAGACCAGTGCAAGACTTGAGAGAAGTTAACAAGAGAGTAATGGACATTCATCCAACAGTCCCAAACCCGTATACCCTGCTGAGCTCCCTGTTACCGAGCCATGTGTGGTGTACTGTGTTGGATCTAAAGGATGCTTTCTTTAGCCTGCCCTTAGCCCCACAGAGCCAAAGCTACTTTGCATTCACTTGGCATGATCCTGAAATTGGGATAAGCGGTCAATTGACCTGGACCGGGCTGCCTCAAGGATTCAAGAATTCGCCTACCATCTTTGATAAGGCGTTACATGAAGGCCTGAGTGAGTACTGCTCCAAAAACTGGAATAAGTCTATTGCAATATGTAGATGATTTGTTAATAGCCGCTCCAGACAAAAATAGCTGTCTAAAGGGAACAGCTAGCCTCTTAAAGACTCGTGGCAATTTGGGCTATAGGGCCTCCACTAAAAAGGCACAAATTTGTAAACCTGAAGTCACCTATCTGGGCTTCATATTAAAAGAGGGCAAGCGTTGGCTGTCAGATGCACGTAAAGAGACTGTGCTGAAAATCCCTGTGCCTAAGTCAGCCAGACAAGTCAGAGAGTTCCTGGGAACAGCGGGCTTTTGCCAGCTGTGGATACCTCGGTTCACTGAGATGGCCAAGCCTCTATATGAAGCCACCAAAAACCTCCCAGAATTTCATTGGACTGAGCAGATGCAAAAAGCCTTTGAGGCAATCAAGAAAAGCCTTCTGGAAGCCCCAGCCTTAGGCCTACCTGACGTGAATAAACCATTCACATTATTCGTGGCTGAAAATAAAGGAATAGCAAAAGGGGTGCTCACCCAGCCAATTGGGCCCTGGAGATGGCCAGTTGTCTACTTGTCAAAGAAATTGGATCCTGTCACCACTGGGTGGCCTCTGTGCTTAAGAATAATAGCTGCAGTAGCCCTCTTGGTAAAAGATGCAGATAAGTTGACTCTAGGACAGAACCTGACTGTGGCCACTCCACACGCTCTAGAGGGGGTACTAAAACAACCACCTGACTGATGAATGAGCAATGCCCCCATGGTCCATTACCAGACCAGACCTTGTTACTTAACCCGGCACATATCAGCTTCTGTGTACCTACAGCATTAAACCCAGCAACTCTGCTGCCGGATCTGGAAGCGCCTCTGCATGATTGTGAGCAGATACTGGCCCAAGCACATAGCCTCCAGCCACACTTGCTGGATTTGAGCTATCACATGCCGAGCACACCTGGTTCACTGATGGCAGCAGCTTCATTCAGTATGGAAAAAAGGTATGCGGGTGTGGCGGTTACTATGGACACTGAGATAGTGTGGGCGGAGGTACTCCCTCAGGGAACTTCTGCACAAAGAGCAGAACTAGTGGCACTAACAAAAGCCTTACAGATGGGAAAAGGAAAGAGACTAAATATCTATACAGACAGTCGGTAAGCTTTTGCCACTGTACACGTCCATGGAGCCATCTACCAAGAGAGGGGGCTACTGACAGCCGAAGGAAAGGCCATTAGCAGGAGATTTTAAGCCTCACCCGGGCCCTATGGGAACCAGCAAAGATTGCCATTATGCACTATCCGGGTCATCAAAAGGGAGTTGATTCAGTGACTAGAGGGAATAATCTGGCCGACCAGGCAGCTAAGGAAGCAGCCCTCCAGCCCAGAGAAGTATTGACTCTAGTAGACCCAGGGCCACGAGCTTTGCCTCCTGTGCCCCAGTATTCCCAAGAAGACTTGGAGTGGATAAAGAAAATTCCCATGGCCCACAAAACCCCGGACAGAGAAGGAAACAATGACTGGTGGAAAACTGGTGAAAGGAAACTTATCTTGCCATGAGGGCTGGGTAAGGGGATCCTTAAGAGAATCCACCAAGCTTCTCACATGGGAACCCGAAGAATGCAGGACTTGCTCCGCTACTCCAAAGTGAAAATTAGACAAGGAGATCAACTTATTGAAGATATTGTTAAAAATTTCAAGGCCTGTCAGCTTACCAATGCCCCCAATCAACAAGTTACTAAAGGAGCTCACCTCCATGGGGATAGGCCAGGTGTGTATTGGGAAGTAGATTTCACAGAAATTAAACCTGGAAAATTTGGATACAATTATTTGCTAGTTTTTGTAGACACATTTTCAGGATGGGTTGAAGCCTATCCAACAAAGCATGAGACTGCGAATGTAGTGGCTAAGAATATCCTGGAAGAAATCCTACCCAGGTATGGCTTCCCATCCATCATTGGGTCGGACAACGGACCGGCCTTCGTCTCAAAAGTAAGTCAGGGAATAGCCGCTGCACTGGGGACAGATTGGAAATTGCATTGTGCTTATAGACCCCAGAGTTGAGGACAGGTAGAGAGAATGAATCGGACTCTAAAAGAGACCTTAACTAAATTGGCCTTAGAGACTGGCGCAGACTGGGTGTCACTCCTTCCTTTTGCTCTGCTTAGAGTAAGAAATTCTCCCTATCAGTTTGGCTTTACTACTTTTGAAATAATGTACAGTTCCCCCCCCCCCCCCCGCCCATTATCCCTAGCATTCAGACTGAATTGCTTGCTGATTTGGATGATACTGAATTTTTGTGTAAACTTGATTATTTGCAGCTCGTGCACAAGAATATGTGGCCCCAACTTAAGGCATATGATTCCGCTTCTGTCCCTATCCCCCATTTATTCAGACCAGGGGACTGGGTGTTTGTCCAGAGGCATAACCCCAAATCCTTAGAACCACGGTGGAAGGGACCCTACATGGTGCTACTGACTATTCCCCTCTCAAGGTAGATGGCATCACCACTTGGGTCCATCGCTCCCACGCCAGGCTAGCTGACCCCTTTGCCCTGGACGACGACTACCGTGGTGGAACATGGGAGGTCTCTAAGCACCCGACTCAGCCACTTCGCCTTCGCCTCAAGAAAAGAAAGTTAGACTGAATATTGTTATAATTTTCTTGCCTTCTTTCCTTGTTACCCTGGCTAATGTTGATGTTATTTTGGCAGCTCACTCCAAAGTGGGGTGACCCCCTTATTTTAGCAACTAGCAGGAGTCCTGTAAAGTCCCATGCAAGATGGCATTGGTAGTTTTGGGCTTGCTCAGGAATACAGGCATAGCCACCTGACCCTTAGAGCACAGCTGAGAAGTTTATGTATCATTTTGTTGCTGACATTTGGATACTAAACGCTCTACAGCTAATGGTAAGTCTGTATAGCTGAAAGTTAATTTCCAGTTTGAAGTAATCCTGCAGTCCCTTGGTAAAGTAAAGTTATAGGTTCCTGGCTAGGTAAGGTCAACGTCCCTCAGTCAGCCTGAAGAAGCTACAGAAGATGGATGATCTTCACCCATCAGGCCCCCTTTAAAACCAAGGGACCAGAGCTGGGGTTTTTTTGGTTATTACTTTGGGCCCTATTGGCCCATGCCTTATCTCTATATCATCCCCTAGACATGCAAGCCAGTGAAATGGACAGAATGGAGCCATGATTGGCTCCCAAGGTACCAAAGAGAAAAGGGGGAAATGAAGAGCCAGACTTTGAAGTCAGGCCCCACTTTACCACGCAAACCCCACTTTACCACGTGAACCTGAGATAAGCAGGCCCTGTGAGCAAACTCAGGACAAGCTTATTAGGGCCCAGCCGGTTGAGGACTCTAACCACTGGGAATGCTTAACCCTAACTGCCCCCAGAGTGCCTTGAGCCCTGAGCCAATCAGGTTTGTACCTGTGTCCTAATCTTGCTTGCTTGAACACCTGATGGCTGTAACTTTGTTTTTTGCCTTTATAAGCCCTGTGCAATCACAGCTCGGGGCTTCCTCCTAACCTCTGCTGTATCGGTGGGTAGGACGAGGCCCGAGTTGCAGCTCGCTTGAATGAAGCCTTGCCTTGCTATTGCATTTCGGAATGTCTGAGTCTCGGTGGCCTTCTTGGTGGTCATTTTGCGACTTGGCACAACACTGGCTACTCGGACTCCCTGCTCGTCTTCCTCCTTGGCATGATTTCTTCCTTATTTAACATATTAAAAAGCAACATCATACAAATGCTGTGATTAATAGGAAACAGACCCATATTTTTGCAAAGTGAATTTGTATGAACAATACTTCAATGGAAAAAAGTGATTATTAGCAAGATTTAAAACATTAATCAGAAAATGTTGACTTTCCAATAGTGCATCCACAGAAAAGCAACCTATGAAAGCTCCCTAATCAACTGTATCTTTACACTCCTGCCCAGGGCACTTTGACAAGTTAAACTTTCTGAAGTCTGAGTGGGGGGGAAATACATAAAGGTTTCCATGAATCTTTTTTTTTTCCCCAAAAGAGTATTTTTGGTAAAATACTATTTTACTATGCATTGATAGTTCTTTTCTTTGTGAAAAAGAATGTAAATTAACTTTTAATGCAAAAATATACAAGTAGAGATATTTATTTTCACAGTTTACATAAAACATGATTGAATTTTAAACAAAATCCAAAAATTTGTAGGCACTGTTGGCTCACGCCTGTAATCCTAGCTAAGAAGGCTGTGATCTGAGGATCATGGTTTAAAGGCAGCCCCAGCAGAAAAGTCCATGAGACTCTTATCTTCAGCTAGTCACCAAAAAGCTGGAAGTAGAGCCATGGCTTAAGTGGTAGAGCACAGCCTTGTTCAAAAGCATCACAGCTATAGTTGCTAGGCCCGGGGTTCAAACCCATGACTAGCAAAAAAAACAGAAAAAAAAAACTAAAATTTTGGAATGAAATGTATGTAGATTTACCTTTGTGTATTTAAGGAGAGTAAAGCTCAAAGTATGTCACAAAACTTTAAATTAGGTAATATTCCTACCTAAACATTATATGCTTCCTGAAAGTGTTAATAAGGAACCTTTTCTGTGACTTATTAACAAAGTACAGCAATTTCTGACTAAAACTAGAATGCTTTCCATTATATCCACAGTGATTAACTAGTTATTCCTCAGAGTACAAAAGGATAGCAAATAATATACATCAAAACATAACCAATCTATACAACGATGCTTTCTAATTGCCTACAAAGATTGGGAATTGCAGTACTTTCTTTTGCATAAGACCTCTTCCTCTTCCTCAAGCCCTGAGGTGAAAGGTTATTACTGTTATTGTAATGCCCAGATTTCAAGGCCCCCAAAGACAACCATCAGAGTCCAGAGTCAAAGCCAAACTGCAAGGGACATTTATTGCGAGTTCGAACCTGGTCCTCCGCGCACTCCTTGCCAGTAACGCTAAGAGGCCCCAAGCACATTTTCAGCACAGCTTTTATAGATGGGTACAGGGTAGTTGGGGAAGACCCCCGGTTACAAGTACATGATTGGTTGACATTTGCCCTAGTTTACTGGTCGCCTCAGGATTGGCCTGGGTTTTCCCGCTGAATGTATGGTGCCAGACGATCTTAACCCTGGGGAACAGATCCGGGTTGGCCTCGAGGAGTGGTCACGTAGCCTCATTCCTGGAGCCAGATGGTTCTTGTCTCTTGTGCCCAGATCCGGGCAGGGGTCTGAGAACAGACACTTAGTCATGTCCAACCTTGAGTGGGCTCCCGGTGCGGACAATTAATCAAGTCCCGGCGCCAGATGGCCATTATCTCCAGTGCTCAGATTCGGGTATGTACAGAGTTCACAGAGGGGTGTGGGGGGCGTGTGGTTACAGAGTAGCTATAGGAAGACTGCTGGTATTTTTCCACTTCCCCATGGGTTAGTAAGCAAAGGTACAGAAGCAAAATAGCTGTTAGGGGCATAATGGTCATAATTTTATTCTCTATCTCTTCATTATAACACTGGAATCGCAGTTCTCATCATTTCTGTGTGCTGTAACTATGGGCTTAAAAACTTTTACCAGAAATGTGCAATTTGTTAAGCTGCTCTGTCCAGTTTTCCAAATTTTCCAGATTAGTTTAGTCAGAAGGGCCTCAAATGGCCCCATAAGTCAATCTCATTGCACCACTTAGTGTTCAGATAAGCACCATTTTCCATCTGTACCAATGTCTCTTCTGTTATAGTCATGGTTCCAGTCATCAGGACTCCTGTCTTTATAGATGAAATCATCTGATTCCTCTGTAACGGTGGTCAGGCCCATGATCAATGTAACACTGTTGGTAATAATGTCTACCTGCCAGGTAGGGATGGGAACTCTGTCTGACTTTCCTCTGTGATGAGGGTATATCTTGGTGCCATTGGGAGTTTGAAGGCTGGCTAAAGGTCTGACAATGTGACTACAGTGATGAAGAGAAAATTGGACTGATCCACACAGAGACCCAATTTCCCACCATAGGACATCTGTCTCCAAACATTGTCCATTGCTGATTATCTCTGATAATTTTCTGGAGAAGAGATGATCTCTTGAGATAGTTATAATGATGGAGTCCTATTATCCAGTCCTTTGATATATGTTAGAAGATGTGGAGGTAGGGCTTGAGTTTACAACTTAATGCAAGGGAATATGATGGATTGACATCCTGTGAAGCAGGACTATTTCCTGGTGGAACAGCTTGAAGTTTCAAGGTTACCCACAAATAGTGAGGTCTGACTTGACAGCCCCTATCTCCACACCACTCCATCCCTACTTAGGCTGAAAGGTAGCCTTTTGTTGGCATTATGAACCACTCACCATCCTGAGGGACATGGTTGATGAGCCAGCAGAGCTGTGCAACCTCTGCTTTCTGAGGATGGTAACTGAATAGCTGTAAGGAAGGGTTAATGTTTGGGCAAAAATTGTCCTATTCAGGGTCTCTGCCTTGTTGCAGAGATCTAGCCTGTTCTTTCCTATGGTGCTCCATTTCTCATCTGCATAGGGAGTATAATACAGGGTGAGCTGAAGAGATTTGAGGAGTCTCATCTGACTTTGAGGATGGTCCAGTCAACTAGGTGAGGTATCATACACGTGCCCTAGAAGCTGACATGTAGCCATTATAGGCCAGGCACCCAGACAACCCCATAGGTCTGATGCATAAGATGTATAGCAGTTCTGCGCTACAGTCCAGGAGAGGCATTACCAGAAGCAGAGAGCAGGGCTGGAGGTGAAGGATTACCTAGCAGATGCAGAGAGAACAATTGGTAATGGGATTAGGGAAAGGACTGCCATGTAGTTTTTCATCTTGCAGTATCCACATTGACTTTAGGTGCTCAAGTATATGGTGTTCCCTGATAGTCTTTAAAGAGGTAGATGTTGTGTGGCAACTTCATTCTTACCGTTTCCTGGACATTCCTATTTCTATTACTTTCAGACTAATAGGAATTAAATTGCTAGTTATTGGTCTCAGTGTTAAGAATGTGTTTAGGCACACAGATCCTAGATGAACAGGTATGTGTCATGTATAAAGATAAATTGCTGTGAGGTGATTTTGGAGATTGCCATGAGGAGATTGATGGTCAAAGCACATAAGGCTACTCAGGTCAAGTTAAGATTGGCTTTGAGGCCTTAAAGGGCTTAGAAATCATGGAAGAGAAGGATTACTGGTGAGTGAGTGATCAGAAAGTCTTTTTAGCTTACTCAACAGACAAAGTTTAGGATTAAAGGAGAATGGAAATGCATGAGTTCAAGAGATAGTTGGGAAATAGAATTGAGAAGGGTTGGCTAAATGGGAGAGAAATGGAAGCATTTAATAACCAGGAGGTCATCTTGCGGTCAACAGCATAACATTAGAAAAGTTTTACCTCTAGTGTCTTTCTGGGTAATGTTGGTGTGAATGATCCAATGCCCTCCAGTGACTGGCTGGTGAGCAGAGACTAATAAGGCCATTGGTTAGGATGTTGAGAACTGTAGATCTGGAGATTGTGATTGTCTTATGGTCTGAGAAGTAAGGTTAGGATTGTAGGCTACAAATTGTGTCCTTTCTGCTCACCATTCTCATGAGGATGAGCTACAGAGCTGGCAGATTGACATATTGTGTAGGCAAAGGAGTGTTTTCTAGAACATGGTGAGCTGGGATGTATAGTGGGGTACAGTCATAGTAAGATGAGTGCCCTACGGGAACCCACAGTTGGTAGGAAGTTGGTAAAGTTGTAGACTGTTGGTAAGAGGTAGACAAAGTGGGATGGTGCTTTGATGTAAAGAACTATAAAAAGTCAAAGGGAAGAGGGGAATAAATGTATAACAATGGAGGGAAGGCACCTGTGGCAAGAAAACAGAAGGTAAAAAGGAAAGACATCCCCTAGAGGACTTTTGGGTGGGTTTACACCAGCCTTGCTGCTGGATTTTCTCTTCATCTCCAAATACTGGGCCCATGTCAGATTGGCTTAAAAGTGGGTACTGATGTTATTCTGCAGAGTCATACTGGAATCTTCACCAGAGACTTGTACCTGGGAGCCTATGACATTTGGGAATGGCAATGAAAGTCAAAACCACTGTCTATAGAATGCCAGGGGTCCTCTTCTACATTCTTCACCCCCCTCCTGGGTAGGAATTGGGTGTGCTGAAAGGTGAGGTACTAGAAGGGTCTGATTGTCCTAGAGTCTAGAGGCAGAGCTCTAACTTTCAGCTGTGGTTCTCAGGATTTGACCCAAGGACTTTTCTCAAGATTTTCTTCAGGATTAGTAGCCACAGCAGGTGGCTCTTACTGTGACCATCCTGGCTTTGGGCATGTTCAATGTTGTACATAAGGCCTTAAAGAAAATAAATAAATAAAGCCTTAAAGCTTCAGAGCCTTATTTTCTTCTTTTTTCAAACTCTTTTCTTCCAAGCTTAGAGTCTGGCTTCCCTCACCTCTGGGTGTTCTTACTCCCAAGCCTTGAGCAGAGATATTAGAATTTTACCTACTTAGACTGGCCTTCTTTCTGTTCACTGTAGTGAACTGTGCTCTGTTTTGGCCAGCAGGAATTAAAGGTGCCTTGAATGTGTCATGGCTGCCTATTAGCCAGATGTAACTTGACTCATTTTTCAAGTGTCTTTCCTTCTTGTCTTCCTAAATCTTCCTTAAAAACTTTTGGCCAAAGAATTGCTGCAGATTCCTTATGTTGAAATACCTAATGTGTTTGTCACATAACAGTATATATCTAGATAAATAGATAGATTATATAGATCTATATCTATCTATCTATGTATATGTGAATATATATGCACATATATATATATATATATATATTCATACAATCTTAATGTGGCATGGCATAAAGGTGCAGGAAAGTCCAAGGCTAAATTCTTTTAATGTTCAATGCATTGTGTGGGCATCTCCTGGAGGTTTCCAGAAGGCCACAAAGAGGAGTGTTTGCTCTTGAGTACAGATGAGAATTGGCCTATAGCTTTGGTCACTGCTGTTCAGATATGGTTATTCCTCCTTGTTCTGCCTTGATTCACTATTTACAATGATTAGTCAAGGCTACCTAGGAAGATGATTTGACATGTCCCATAATCATTCTGAGATTGTCACCTTGGAACATGTCACCTACAGGTCTGCAGACCTCAAGCCTGAAGGACTACGTGGAGGTTCACTTGCTCTAATAACTTCATATAAGACTATTAGATACTGGCTCTGCTGAGACATGGGACAAAGAGAACTTAGTATTCAGTTGCTCAGGGTAACAGCTGACAAGTCAGATCATCTGTGACAGCCCTGGGCCCTAATAGAGGCACATGATAGATGAAGGCTAAAATTGGCCTAGAAGCTTCCCTCCACTTCTGGTCAGTTTCCTGTCTTCTTTAGAAAGGCCTAAAGGGCACAGCAGAACTTCTGATACACATGGCTGCATTTGGAGCCCTGGTGTTAGGACTAAGACTTTGCTAGGGCCATATATTTGTTCCAGGTGTAGTGGATTTCTGCTTGGAATACCCAGATGTGGCCATGGTTATACTTAGAAACATTGACTGTGCCCATGGAGCCCAGGGCCATATGTTCTCATCAGTACACACAATAGGACTGAGGGTGCTAGATCTACCTTTTTGTTGCTGGCTGGCTTGCCTGTTTCTAAAGGTAACACTCTGGTCCTAGAATCATGCCTTTGGTTTTCTTCCTATATTGTATGGTTTTCTTCCTAAATTGCAGTTCCTTCATCTCAGGTACATCCCAACGATTATTCTCAATAACCCCTTCATGTCCCCCTTGAGATTCCTAGTTCTCTTGTAAATATTTGAGGTCCTGTCTGTGGCCAGTGCCTAGACCCCCAGCTATGTCCTCCATGCTTTTTGTGAAGCCTCTCCAGTGGACCTTCTGCTGGCTGTTGCTGCTTTGGCTTAGCCATAACTGTCCCCTTATGAGCAGCACCTGTCCAGAACTCAAGACTTCTTTTTGAGACCCCAGGATGGCTTCCTACACATCTGGTGTCCTTGTGAAATGTGTCAGTCTCACTTCTGGACCCACCCCTTGTACAAAGGAATAAAAATATCCTCTCTACTTTTGAAGAAAAAGCAGCTTGTGAGCTTGCAGATACTTTGTTCTCCTGAGAGGCATGCAAATCCTTCTAATGACACTGAGGTTGGGCAGTTCCTGGGCCTCAGAAGCTAGGCTCTTGGCCAAGCTATCCAGGGAAGGCTGAAGGCTGCAATTGGTAGCCGTGTTCAGCCATGAGCCTAAGTGGCGCAAGGTGAGAACAGGCTTCACATAGCATCTTCTCATACCTCTTGAGATATATGCCCCATTTATGCTCTCCATGGCCTCAGAGGTGTGGTCATGAGTATATAACAAAGCGTCTGAGAGGATGGGGGCAGAGGTGAACATATTTCTCCATCCAAATAAGACCTGGTATGCCTATAGCCTTCTAGACTAGAGCCCTCACAGCACAACCATGATACACTTGGAGAGATGTGGGGAGAAATGACCTCTTCAGATAGCCTTAGACCCACCCTAGAACTTGCTAGAGCTAAGGATCAAATAACCCAAGCAGATAGTAGTTGCTGAGCACAATGCTGATATGGAAATGTACCAGGACATTGGGGGTATTAAGAATTACTGGATCTTGGAACATTTCAAGGAGACTTGGAAAAGGGGAGGCCTGGAAGGAAGGGGCTAATAACACCAAATGGTCAATACTAGAAATTCTAAGTTCACTGTAGATCTGAGGTATAGATCTGAGTTATGGAACAGTGCAGCACGGGGGCCTGAATCATTGTCACTAGAGTGGAGTGGCCTGTGAGGACTCAAGCCAAAGGGTTTGTAAGACTGGGACAGCTGGTTCCATGTAGGCACCTTGTGATCCTCAGACCTGCTAGTGACTGTCCAAGGTGACGGCCACACTTCTGAGCACTATAATACAGTCATCTGGAAGATGAAAGTGGGCTGTCAGTATCCAATCTTTACCTAGAAAGAAGTCTCAGACATCTCTTCTGGGCACTGTGAGTGTCACCTCTGCAGAGGAGTCAGTACTACTGCAACACAAATCTCCAATTCTTGAAATCCTGGCAGCAGAAAAAGTCCATAGACATGGCCAAATGCAGGTCTCTATGACATCTGTCTTGATATTTCCACCATCCAAGGTGGAAATAGTTTCAATTTGAGGCTGCTAGGAGGAGGGACAGACATGTGGGGAGGGCGGGAGTGAGGGAGGGAGTATGTGCAGCTATTGGTTAGAGCGAGAAGCAACTCTCTACATGGCCAGGTGTGAGGGTGGCATCTAGCATCAGCTGGGAGGAGCTGCCCATTGGTTGGCTTCACTGTCTGCTGAAGAGTGAGCAAAGAACACTGGTGTAATGACAGTGACTTTCTAACATGGGGAGCTATGAGACACTAGTAAACATGGCCATGCCTGGACATAGACTTGCCTCGAAGTCCACACTTGAACCAGAACTTGCAGTGGGTTGGAGCTTCAACTGAAGAGCGGAGAGAATTATAACCATTATGCCCTAACAGCTGTTTTGCTTCTGTACCTTTGCTTGCTAACCCATGAGGAAGTGGGAAAATACCAGCAGTCTTCCTATAGCTACTCTGTAACCACGAGCACCCCCACCCCTCTGTGAACTCTGTACATACCCGAATCTGAGCACTGGAGGTAATGGCCATCTGGCGCCGGGACATGATTAATTGTCCGCGCCCGGAGCCCACTGAAGGTTGGACATGACTAAGTGCTCGGTTCCAGGCCCGTGCCCAGATCTGGGCACAAGAGACAAGAACCATCTGGCTGCAGGAATGTGGCTACGTGACCACTCCTGGAGGCCCACATGGATCTCTACCCCAAGGTTAAGGCCGTCTGGTGCCATACATTCAGCAGGAAAACCCAGGCCAATACTGAGGCGACCAGTAAACTAGGGCAAATGTCAACCAATCATGTACTTGTAACCAGGGGTCTTCTCCAACTTCCCTGTACTTGGCTATAAAAGCTGTGCTGGAATTGCGCTTGGGGCCTCTTAGCATCACTGGGAACAAGTGTGCGGAGGTCTGGGTTCGAACTCGCAATAAACGACCCTTGCGGTTTGGCTTTGACTCTGGACTCTGATGGTTGTCTTTGGGGGCCTTTAAATCTGGGCATTACAAAACAAGAAACTGCTGGCTTTGCCGGAGGGTCCCTGTTTCTTGTGTGGACCACAACAGTAGAACAGAGGATGGCTCTGAATACTGAGCATGACTGAAAGATTCCAGAACAGCCATGGCTGTGAAGCAGTCAAGAAGATGTAAGCAGTTGCGAGTGTGACATGGGAGTCCCCTGGCGTATGAACTGTAGACTTCCCCAGGAGAAAGAAGTCAAGCCCCTAGGGCAGGTGAGGGGTTGGAAACCCCAGCAACCGCAAAGAGCCGGGATAAACTCTGCACCATTGTTGGACCAGGCTGGCCCAAACCATGGCTGAGGCTATCTGGAAGAGATGACTGAAATCAAGGTCCTGTCGTGGGCCTGCCCTCAGGCTACTCACTTGAAGCTTCTTTTTCCAGAAACTGAGGCTGAGGTTGCTGTGCATGGATTGTGAACAGTGTTAGAACAAGACTTCATCCTGAAGGCCCTTGATGCATGCTGGTCAGAGTGAATTCTCCTTCCCTGTGGCCCAACTTTTCCCTGTCCTATGTCTGTAAGATTGGATGTCTATGTACCTGGTTCATAGACTGCAATCACATCTCTCTATGCCAAGACTCAAGGGCATTGAGCAGCCCTTGGAGTGAGTATTGGCTCCAATGCCATTAAATGCTGGGTTACATGCTAGAGAAGTGTCAGTCTCCGCATTCATGTCCCAGTGGTAAGAAACTGGCTACAGCTCTCTACTAGATCTTCCTAAGCGCATCTTAACCACTATGGGTCCTGCAGCCTTGTGAGGCTGAGCTAGGTTGCAAATGCACCTGGATCAATTGTCCCACTGTCTGTGTCCATGGAAGCATGCCTCAAGGCCATGAGACCTTACACAGTGCTGGAACCACTCACCTGCTGCTACATTGATAGCAGAAGGGTTATCAGATAGTCCTATGAGGATGGGGAGAGATGGTATGGGAGGGGTCTACATGTTGCACATTGCCACTCCTGGATAACCATGAGAAGCCTGTGGCAAGGCAAGCAGACAGAAGTGAAAGAGCCATTGTCCAGAGGACAAGGAATTGAAGGCTAGATATTACCGTAATGACTGCTGAGTGCCATCCTGACAAAGTTGTGAAGGGTATTTTCTTTCCCTCTCTTCCCCCTCCCCCACTTCTGCTAAATTAGCAGTGATGGTCTTGCTGCTCAAGCCTTGCTGCCCAGAAGCTGGCTTTTCATGGTGCCTGTAGTTTGGTATCAGAGATCTTACTGTTGATGGGAAGACATTTTCCAAGTGAAAAGAAGATAAGATAGTGTTTGCTTCAACACAGAGAAATCTCTACCCATAGTAGACAAGACTACAATAGGTTTTCATCCTGGATGAACCAGCAAGAATCAAATATGGGGAAGTCAAGGTTATGTAGATGAACTTGGCTCTGCTTGACACTAAGCATTGGCACTAAGTCATTCTGCCATATTTAGGTACACCTTAAGCCTTACTGATGAGCCTGGTGTGGTAGCTTACTCCTGTAATCCTAGCTACTCAGGAGGCAGAGGCTAACAGGATCAAGATTTGAAGCCAGCTAGACAAAAAATTAAATTTGAGACCCTACTTAACCAATAAAGCTAAACATGGTGGCATGTATCCATCAATCTAGCTACTGGGGAAATGTAAGTAGGATTGTGGTTCACGCTGACCTGGGTACAAATTTGAGACCTTTTCTAAAAAATAAAGCAGAAAGAGAGTGAGGACATACCTCAAGTGATAGAGTACCTGCCTAGCAACTTAAAGATCCATTTCAAACCCCATTTCCATCATAATAAAACTGGTACTGTGGACTACCCTTACCTTTATAGCAACTGAAGTTGAGACAAACCCTTTCCAGTCTGTGGCAGACAGAGGGTAGATACACAAAGCAGGCTCCATGGATGAGATGAGATTTTCTGGACTGGAAATGGGATTCACAAAAGCAAAGGGCTCAGGACTCATGGGTAAGTCCTTCCTGGTAGTTGATGAGACAGATCTTTAGGCAGCACTTACTGCTTGGTGGTGGAAGCTGAGGTGTCCTCCCATGGAAGGCCTGGGATATGGCCTCAGAGCCCAGCTCTCCTGGGATCTCTGGGAGCCATTCCTGCTTTGTCACAAGCTCCTTCTGCTTCAATTGATGACATTTATGTGCTTATTGCTGAGAACCCTTGTGACTAGCTGGGCTGGTTGCAGGAAATAGGGAGGGTCTGCTGGCCTGGGTGTGTTTGAAGTAGACACTAAGGCTCTTGGTAAGAAGCTCTGAGACTGCCATGTAAAAAATCAACATTGTCACGTGGAATGAAATGTTGTCGAAGTTGTCCAGTAGCAGTCTTGAATTTATTGTATCTTATGACCCCAAGGGGAGAGGGTTGAGCAATAGGCAGTCCTGCTCCTGCTGGATGGAACCTCAACACCTGCTGCTGCTGAGAGCAGTGTCATACTCATTGCAGCCCCTTCGGTGGAGACACGGAGGTCTACATCTGAGTGTTGCTTAGCACAATTTATGCTAGGATGGGATAAAGGAATATAGCAGCACTGCCACTCAGCTTCTTTCTAGCAGGACTTTAGTGGCCAAGTGTCTATTGTGAGTTGTGAGGCTGTGGTACTGTCCCAGGGTGAAGTGTGTGTATGTGTAGCTATGGTATCAGGATTTGGCATTTCCCTCCACTAGTCAATTCCAGCTCAGACACTGCATGAGGAAAATGAATGCGGTATCTCCCAGGCAACAGCAGAAGCCCTACAAAACAAATGACTCCCTTGTCTGTGACTGCAGCTTTGCTGGTTCAGAGGCTATACCAGGAAAAATGAGTAAGGAAGAATGTGTCTCTCAAGGTGTACAACTTATTGAAGTAGAGGCATTCTTTGGTCTTCTGTCTCTGCAACTTTGCGTAGGCAGAGGGCACTTACAATGCTGGCTGGGTGGTGTCAAAGTGTGTGAGATCTCTCAATGAAGCAAGATCACAATGAAGGAATGTAGAGAAACAGCCCAAGGGGAATTCCCCTCTCCACCTCTTCCCTCCCTCACCCCATCCAAGCAGACCTCTTAATGCTGTGCACTCTGAACTGGGAATGGTCTACCCTCTACATGCCCAATGAGCTGGAATTGTAGAGAAAGGAAACATACACTCATGGCCTTCTAATTGTTGTAATAAAAACTCTTAAATAATCTGCATCTCTCCTCATTGTGAATGTTTGCCTATCTTGTAAGGGATACATACACTATGTATTCCAAGAGTCCATGCATCATGACAGGATTCAGATATACCTAAATAAACAGAAGTCACCTGAGACTGGATCAACCTGGAAGGAACAAGAGAATGGTTGTGTCTGAGCAAATGTAATTCTCATGCCTTCTTGAGTGGTTCTTGATAGTGGGACACTGAACTGTGGGTGGACACCCCATATTTTCCTTTTTCTTATAGAACTTAAATACGTGTATAGGTGGTCACCCATTCCATCTCAATGTGAGCCTTCTCTACAAGGAGTCAACATCTTGAATACTGATTGTCTTAACTGGTATCAGGCTGAGAGTAGAAGGGGAAACTAACGGGATTATGGAGTAGATCTGGACCTTAACTTTTCTGTGTAAACTGTTTTCTCTGGCCCTGAATGCTTATGTAGGGCTGTGGGCTCTTGATCTTCTTTTCTCATAACTCACATGCAGCTTGTTTCTGAAATAGCCAAAGGTGTAACCTTTAATATGCTCTGAAGACCTGTTCTCTGGCCTCAATTAAGCCACCCTCTAGTTCTCTAGATGTGCTGGCCACCACCTGTTTCCTTAAGCCTGCGTGTCCTTGGACTCTCTCTGTAAAACCTGGCTTGGCTAGCTTACCTTGTTAGCTACACATGGGCATGAGTGGGCAAGGCCTTAGCTTTCATTATTTGGTCTATAGCATGAAACTAGGCTCAGGAGTTGTCACTGGGAAGAGCAGTCAGGATCCCTTTCAGGATTGACCAAGAGAAAGTATATCAGGAGTTACAACAGCTGTACTCTGTCCTATATCCTGTGAGATATCTAGACCAACTTTGCCCCTATCACTTCCATAGGAAATGACTGGGTCTAAATTCTTAAAACCCTGAGGTGAGGATGAAATGCCCAGAATTCGAGACATCCCCCCGACCCCCGCGAAGACCACCAAGAAGCCAATTCCGACTCAAAAGCAAAGAGTTGTTTACCAGCAAGCTCAGACCTATGCCCACAAGGACACAGCCAAGATGGAGGAAGGCCCTGAGCACAGATTACACTGGGTTTTTATAGTAAACAAGTCTAGGGGATTCCCAGTTAAAAAGACATGTAATTGGTTAACCTTTAGTGTGTTATCTATTCCTGATTAGCTGGGGCATTGTCGCTTAACAGCAAGACAGTCAAAGTTTGCAAAAGACATCTGGGGTCAGCCTTCACCTGTTATCTACCTCAACACTGTTAGTGGGGGGTGCTACAAGGGACTTTTGGTGCCAGTCCCCTCCTGCTATGTATACATTAGTTACGTATTGGGGCAGTAACTTGTCAGGGGCTTGATTGCCTGGTAGAGCACCTGGCACTTCAAATATTTATCTGCTGATATTCCAGTACACGGCACAATTATCAAACAAGGCAGTGAAGCATCTTACAAACAATTGCTAAAGCATCCTAACTTTAACTGACCTCTGGTCAAATGAATTCTCTCTGGCTACCTTGATTACTTTAGAATGCATTTTGTGCAGGCTTCACACTGACATGTTCTGCAGTTATTCCAGGAAGTTTCAGGGCCCAGTCAGGCCCAAGCTACTATATGGAGGCACACTGGCTGCTCAGGCTCCTCAAGGATTGATGTAGTCAGGTCTTGTCTCTACCATCTCTAATGTGATTGAGGGAGGAGGTATGGAAGCATGACCAGTAAAAGCAAAGAACCCACCCCTGCTCAACCTGGAAGTATTTTGCTTGATCTGAGTCCCTGAATCGCCAGTCGGGGATGGCAAACCTGGCAAGAATGACAGATGGGGGTTGAGTTAATTTTCATATATGCTCAGGTTCCCTGATTGAACTTAAGAGCCATACTGTTAACACAGAGATGAAACGACCAGGGTAGACCATCCTTTGCAGAACTCCAGGTCCATTAGCGGGTTGACTCTGTGCAAAGATGATTTGGGTACCTGCTCTCAAAACAGGGTTAGATTTCAAGAAAAATTTCCTGACATATTTTTAGAGGAGTAGGTGAACTTGGAAGAGAGCTCCACTATGATTTTCTCTAGGAGTCCTCCAAGGCAGCCACCAATACTTTCATGTTCAGCAAGAGGTCTGCCTAGAGCAAGCAAAAGGAGTGCAGCTTGCCACCATCCCATGGGCCCTCAGGGTGGTCTAGGTGACAGCCAGCTGTGACAGGAGTGCGGGCTTCAACCTCCCCACCACACATCAGGGGGCCTCAGCCTTGGGCCCCGGATTCAGCCTGGGCTGTGAAGCTCTGGCCACCCAGCCCCCTCTAGATTGGAACCCTCTACCCAGAGCCACCTTTAAGCGGGACACCCAGCTGACGGAGCTCGCTTCCTCTGAATGATTATTTTCTGTTTAGAGTGTGATCTGTGAACTTGTGCAATTCAATGATTACTTCCTCGTGGTGAAGGGGGGAATGAAGAGTTAAAAGTAAACCCCGTTTTCAGGCAGCCCCCGTTTTGTTGTCTGAGCAAACCCAGGGCAAGCTTATTAGGGCCCAGCCAGTCAAGAAGTCAACCGCCTGGGAATGCTTAACTTTAACCGCCCCTAGAATGCCTCGAGCCTAGTAGCTCGAGCCCTGAGCCAATCAGATTTGTGCCCGTATCCTAACCTTGCTTGCTTAAACACCTGATTGCTGTAACTTTGTTGTCTTGCTTGAACACCTGATTGCTGTAACTTTGTTTTTTGCCTTTATAAGCTCTGTGGAATCACAGGTTGGGGCTGGCTCCTAACCTCTGCTGTGTGAGTGGGTAGGACAAGGCCCGGGCCACGGCCGTGCTAGAGTAAAGTCTTGCCTTGCTTTCGCATTTCGGAATGTCTGAGTCTCTGTGGCTTTCTTGATGGTCGTTTCACGACTTGGCATAAGAGTGGGAAGTAAAAATGAAATGAAATGAAATTAAATAAACTGATTGCTGCCTGAACCCTGGATGGGGTTGTCGGTCTCCTCTGGAGGAACCTTTCACAAGGGAAGCCAACCACCTGGCCCGGCATCTCTATGTTTACTGAGGACACTTTCAGGAGAGGTCAGGAGGTGAGCAGATTTTCCACCTTCCCACATAAAACAGAATTAGTATGTCAAATCCAATCAGCCCACACCCCTCCCCATTGCTCCAATGCCGGCCCTTATCTTGGATCAAACTCCTGTTGCCACCAGGGGAAACACCAAGTGGAACAGGAGTTCTCATTCTCCACTAGACTCTCAGCTCTCTTCTTGTGCAGCCCCTGCATCCAGACTCCTCTGCATAGACCCATGTGGCACATTCACAACCATGGGATGGTTACTGCTGCCTTCTTCTGTTCCTTCTCCCCCTAAACTCCATGCCCCTGAGTGACCAGGAAGGAGCCAGAGAGAATGGGTGGCCCTTCTGAAGCACAGAGACAATGCAGTGCAATGTTCCCTCTCTCTGGGGAAGGGCCGCTCAACTCCTCCCCTCTCAGAAGGAGAGCATGATAGGCCTTATCCCAAATCACCTGAGGGTAACCAACCAATCACCTCCAAGGGCCCATCCCCTGATTGTGAGTCAGCCAAAGGGGCCCAGGCACTGAGGCCACTTCCTCCTCCACCCAGACCGACCAAATCCTCACCCACTCTGGACACCTCTCCTTCAGACAGTGAGAGGTGCCCTAGGCTCTGAGACCCTTTCCCCATCTGCTCTGGCCACACCCCCTCCCTGCCTTCCCTTATGTAGGCTTCTCCCCCACCGCCCTAAGCTTGGCCTGTCCCCCGCAGTCCCACCTGAGCAAGCAGGAAGTTTGATCTTGCTGGCAGGCCCCTCCTCAACCCACTCTTTCTCCTGAGAAGATGGTGCTCACCGCATGCTTGCCTGCGCCCACTGGGCTATCTCAGGACCAAACTGAAGCCAGAGAGAAGGCTAGATGTCATGGACCCTGGCAGACCTCCCTGGCCCCCTCCCGCAGAGAACCTCCCCCATATGGGCTCCGCAAAGGCTGGACACCCTGCTGCTTAGAGGACTTAGGAGTGGAGATGCATTCCCAGAGATCCCTGTGGCCCAGTGGCCGCTGGATAGGGGTCACGGGAAAACAAGGGCCAATGCACTGGCCATTCAGGTCGATCCCCAAGGGCGACTCCAATTCCGAGCAATTGCTCGACAAGGACAGCCAAAAGCCAGGGTCATTTACAGCGAGCACGCTGACCTGATCTTGTTATGCCAAGTCGCGAAACCACCACCAAGAAGACCACCGAGACTCAGACATTCCAGAATGCAATAGCAAGGCAAGACTTTATTCAAGCAGGGCCGCGGCCCGGGCCTTGTCCTACCCACCGACACAGCGGAGGTTAGGAGCCAGCCGCCAGTTCCAATTACACAGAGTTTATAAAGGCAAAAGACAAAGTTACAGCAATTAGGTGTTTAAGCAAGCAAGATTACGGGTACAAATCTGCTTGTCTCAGGGCTCGAGGCATTCTAGGGGCAGTTAGAGTTAAGCATTCCCAGTCGTTAGGGTTCTCGACCGGCTAGGCCCTAATAAGCCTGTCCTGGGTTTGCTCACAGGGCCTGCTTATCTCAGGTTTACGTGGTAAAGTGGGGCCTGACTTCAAAGTCTGACTCTTTATTTCCCCCCTTCATTCCCCCCTTCTGCTAGGTAACTCGAGAACCAATCATGGTTCTCCTTGCTTAGTCTGATTCTGACTGAGAATCGGTAGGGATAGATTGGTATTGTGCGCGCAATACCATAAAAATTCATAACAAATGCGACAGATAAACATAGTTTTACACCGAAGCCCCAATTCTGACCCTATTTATATTATAGCCAATTTGATTACATACCAACTTTACCATTTGTTACATACTCACTTTAGGGATTGTCTTTCTCACTTTTAACATGCCAAAACCTTTTAATCTAAAGGAAACATTTTTGTTTTCTCTCTAAAGTCTCTCCTTATATAGTTTTATAATCTGTGTCTTATAAAATTTTAACATATCCCCACTCACACCATCTTTTACTTCCTCACACCATCAGTGACTTACTGGAACATTCTGTGACAATTTACTTTTTAAATCCCTTTCTTATCCAGAGGAAACCCTTTCTCCATCCCTTTCTCCAAGGCTTTCTATACTAAACTTCCTCTTTACATTTCCTGGGGCTTCTTTGCTGCTAGAGTTTTAAACTGTCTACATTTTCCGGTTTATCTCAACTACATCAAGGCAATTTACTGTGACTCCACGCATAGGCTGCTCCTAAGAAGCCAGACCAGAGTCAACTATCATAAGCCAACTATTCTATATCTATATTTTATATTCTATATCATGAGCCAACTATTCTAGAGTGGAATTCTCCAGTTTGCAGTTCCTCCAAGTGCCTAAGGTTGGCCAGTGGCATCTGTAAGATTCACCCCCAGGAGGGCTCCATGAAGATGCCCCCAGCAGTTTAAATCTCTGTCCAGTTACCTTGGTACCTGGCACTCGTGATGGCAGTTACCTCCCTCTCTTCTGAGGTCACACCCTAATCCATCTGGACACATTTAATACTCTTGGACACACCTCCCACCCCAAACATTGCCTGGAAGTGACTCTCGAGCCTGTCATACATGCTTTGAATTTAGCAGCAGGCCAGTCTGCTTGAAAATTTCTTACAATATCCAATTTTCTTAATAGAGCTAGTTACCAGATGCAAAGCACTTTCCAGCAGAAACCAGCTGCGTATGATAAGAGTCTGATCTGAAGATGTAGATTCTTTCAGATGACTGTTAGACTCTCTCCTTGATCCTCATTCAAATGCAATGGGAAGGGGCTGTGGTGTCAGGCAGCAGTGGCTCCCAGTGGTTCCAGTAGAATGTCACACCTTCTGGGTTACCTGCAACTTTCTCCATAGACTGGTTAGCCATGCCTCTAGTTTATCCTGCCTCATCTTCCCAAAAACAACTCTGGTCCCTTGGTCCTAAAAGGGGAGGCTGATGGGCGAGGATCATCCATCTTCTATAACTTCTTCAGGCTGACTCAGGGGCATTGACCTTACCTAGCCAGGAACCTATAACCTTAGTCTACTTTACCAAGGGGCTGCAGGATCAGATGTCCATTAGGAGCTATACTCCAAACTGGAAATTACATTCAACATTTTAACTTTCAACTATACAGACTTCTTTTTGGGCTACCTTTTGGGCTGCCTTTTAACATTCTGGTTTGTAAAAGCTTTTTCCTGACTGGCTGGGGAACTGATCTCTGATGACCTTTGCAGGCCTTTAACAGATCTCAATAAGGACACAATCTCAGAGAACCCAACAACCTGGCCCAAGGGTTCCAGCTTCGCTATATATACTGAGGACACTTTCAGGAGAGGTCAGGAGATGAGCAGATTATCCACTTTCCCACATGAAACAGAATTACCCCTGTCCCTCCCTGGCCAAACTCCTGTTGGCCAAACTGGTCTTGCCACCAATTGAATCTCTAATGGTCTCCAGTACCCATTTTAAGGTGGAGCAGAAGATTTACTTCTACACTTTACTTTCAGCTTTCTTCTTTTTCACCCCTGCATCCTAAGACTCTTTTGCATATACGCATATACACATTCACAACCAAGGACCTGTTATGGTACCTTACTCTCATCCTTCTCCCCCTACAAATGATCCCCTGTGTAACCAGGATTTAGCCAGAGAGCATTGTGGGGCTTTCCACACAAAGAAGGTGGAATTTTTGCTCTCCCTGGGCGAATAGCCCCCTCAACTCACCTCTTCCTCTTGTAGAAAAAGAGCATGGTAGCATTATTCTCAATCACCTGTGGATAGGAAGGAGAAAGAGGAAGGAGTACATACTCATCTCTTCTGACTCATTGAAATTTGTCCAGAACCCTAATGTAACAAGTCATGGGGGAGAGCTTATAAATGATCAAAATTGCACAGAAATGTGGGTGCCAAATACCACTGATAGGTTCTATTATAAAAAAAAAAATTAGGGGGGATTGAAAATGCAACCTTGAATGACTTCCTTTGTTAGGAGTGTGCTGTGTTTGTGCTTCTGCCACCATGTGGCACTTAGAGGACTTACCCTCCCTTTCCCTGCCCAACCCCATAATCAAAACCACTTCCTTTTGTATGCCATTAGTAGTCACAGGGGTGATCTTTTGCATAAGAATGGCTGCTTATCAATGAAATAACCCCAGTTGCAATGAGGAGAGTGTTCACAGTCTGGAAATGTGCTAGCAAGTGAAACTTTCCCCTACTGTTCTGTTTGACTTTGACGTGGAGAAAAGGAGGTCTTGTTTAGGGCAACTGTTTGTATTGATTGAAAATACACATACAAATAAGTACCTATGTAAGTAAATGAGTGAATCAATAAATGAATAAATTCATTTTGGAGAGTTGCTGACTCACAAGACGGTATGTCTCCAGGAACTTGGAGACTGATCTGATCCACAAGGTTTATAGGACTCCTCACTAGGGGACCAGAGGGAGAAAATCTAGCTTGAGTTTAATGAGCTCCCTGCCATGGAGAAGATCATCCTCAGTCATCTCTCCCAGAGCAACCATCAGAAGCCCTTTCAGGCCCTGATATCAGACTTATGAGAGAAGGAAAGAGTGTGAGGATAAGAGAAACATAGAAGGCCTAGGGTAGTGCTGAAGTAGAATAGAAAGTTAGAAGTATAAGGATAGAGACAGAAGGGAAAATGGAGGCAGATGGGAAGGGTAGAAGGTGACAGGAATGGGAGAGGATGAAGGGGAAGATGGAAGTTGAGGAGAAGTGTGGTGGGAGCATGGAAGTTTGGAGGGGAAGTGAAGTGTAGAGCAGAAAAGGAAGGATGAATGGAATGATACATAGGAAAGGAAGGGTGGAAGGGAAAGAGAGGAGTGATTCTAAAAGGGAAGGGTGAAGAGAAAAGAAAGGTTGGAGAAAGAGGGCAAGGATAGATGTGAATAGAAAGGTACAGGTGAAGGAGAGAGTAGAGAGGAGGTAGTGTTGGGGGAGAAGAGAAGGTTTGAGGTGGAAAGGATGGGTGGATGTGAAGTGAAGGCTGAGAGAGAAGAAAACCTTTGAGGCAGACAGGAAAGAATGTGAAAGAAGGATGCAGGCACCGAGCTACCGGGCTGTGGGAAGGGAGTATTGCATATGTAGCCCCTCAAGTCCAGGATAGGGGGAGAGTGGGAAAAGACAGTCTGGGACTTGAGCCGATAAGTGTATCAACCACTTGAAGTGCCATGGCTGTTGTCACTCTGGTATTTTTCATTCCCACAAGTTATGTCCACACAGCAAAGCCAATCTTTGTACCAACTGTTTGGTTTAGTTTGTTTCACTGTGTTTTATTGGCTGTTGCTTATTGCTTTTGTTTTGGTTCTGTTTTAGTTTTGGGTTTTTTTTTAACAATTTTTTTTGTCTTTGGTATTTTATTACTAGGGATCGAACCCAGGATGTTGCACTTGCTAGGCAGGTGCTTTGCCACTGAGCTACATCCCAGCCCTGTTTTTGTTTTTGTTTTTGTTTTTTTTTTTGGTGGGTTATATGGGTTTTGTGGCAGCACTGTGGCTTTAAATCAAGGCATTGCACATGGCTCAGCTGGTCCTCTGCAATTTGAGCCATTCCACCCGCCTGGCTTCTTGTCTGCTGGTTCATTTTGCTTTGTGGGTTAGTTTCCAGTCCTGGCACTTGAATTGAGGCCTGAGCCCTGTCCCTGAGCCTGAGGTGCTGCTTTCAGTTATTTTTGAGCAGTTTACTGGAGATGAGAGTCTCACAGACTTTCTTTCCTACCTGGGCTGGCTTCCAACCATGATCCTCAGAGCTCAGCCTCATGGGTAGGTAAGTTCACAGGTAGGAGCCACCAGAGCCATGCACACATTGTTTTAGAGAAAGGACTTAAGCATCCTAGCATTCTGGTAGCCAAAATGGTCCTGGAGCCAATCCCCTGTGGCCAATAGGGGGCAGACGTTGCTCATTGCTACTGTGGGAAGAAGAGTTTCCAGTTGTCCCCCTCCTAGGCAGAACCAGGAAACTTGCTGGGTATATTTATTTGATATGTATATATCCTGGTTCCAGTCCTGGGTCTTGAATTCAGGCCTGGGGCACTGTCCCTGGGATTCATTTGGCTCAAGGCTAATTTTCAGCCTCTCGGCCACAGATCCAACTTCCAGCTTTTTCTGAAAATTTCATTAGAGGTAGGAGTCTCATGAACGTTCCTACCGTAGTTGGCTTTGAACCCCAATGCGCAGATCTCAGCCTCCTGGATATCCTGTATTACAGGCTTGAGCCACCAGTGCCCAGCTAGCTGGCTAGCTTTGAATCCGGCCTTCTGCCTTTTCCTGCCACCCACACAGACACTAACACAGTGCACCAAGACAAGAGGAGTTGGCTTGACAGCTTGTTCTAGCAGCCACATCCTAATCGTTAGTGACCACTTTTGACCTGCTGCCATCAAACACTGAGAATTTGGTAATTTGAAACAACAGTAACAGAAAAAAGGTGGGTTTTTTCTTGTGTGTTTTTGTTTTGTGTTTTTTACATTTATCAATGTGGGCCAGGCTGGCCTCAAGCTCTCACTTCTCTTGTCTCAGTCTCACTAGTGCTAGGATGGCAAGCAAGCCCGACTACACCTCAAAACCAAAAAATGTTCTTCCTCTTGCTTCCCTAAGTTGACTGGTCTTACTCGGCACTTGCCTTGGAGCAGCAGTCAGGTGCCTGCTGGGGCTGTAGGGTAAGCAGGTCTGGACATGCACAGAGCTGGCCAATGATGAGCAGAAGCCATGTTTGGGTCACAGCTCCTCACTCAAGTCAACCAGGCACAGGGCAAGTACCTGTCAGATGGGACATAAAAGAAGAAAGCCTCCCAGCAGCATACAGTGAAGACCTAAGATGGAATGAGCAGGGTTAATGTTGCCAACACTACTTCCTTGCTTAATTAATCTCCAGTTGGGCAGAGTTGTTTCCTCGGATATGCCTCTCCCCGAATTGGTCAAAGCACTGTGGCATTTTCCTAGTAGTTTCTAAATAAATACACACCTGCTGTGGTTGTGGCAATCCCTTCCTAGGTACCCAACCAAGTACAATAAAAGCATGTGGTGTCCATCTAAAGTCTCTTATGTGGTTGTCTGAGCGCCGATGTCCACCCTGGTCAATGGGTCAGCACTCTACATGAACTAAGTAATCCTATTAGTTAATTGATTGTACCTAGATATCTTCTATATAGAAAGAAAGGACTAGGATACACAAAGCACTTGGGACAATGTATTCCTGCATTCATGTGTAAGGAGGATTATGGGTAATCTCCCCAGCTCCTCTTTAATGTGCCCTGAGTAAAAATAAAGAAGCCCAACCCTCTGGGCCTGGTTGATAGATTCCCTCATGAGAAAATCACTGAAAGGAGACCACCGCATGTTTCAGGCATGAAATATTTTATTTAATTTTATTTTTTTATTTTGCCTTCCGCAAGGAAACAGTCATTTAATTCTACAAGCTTACAAATCAAAATGTAAAGAAAGAAAACATGGAAGGATGCAGAGGAAGTGTACTGAGTCAGGTGTGGTGGTTGAAGGCCGCTCTGGATGGAGGAGCCAAGTCTGCATGAAGCTGGGTGGCTGGAACTTCATAGCTGGAGGCTGAAGCCCCAGCCCCCAGCTAAGGCCCCCAAGCTTGTGGTGGTGAGGTGCAAGCCGGTCTCCTTCAGGTCTTGTCCCCTGGATGGCTGTAACCTAGACCCCAGGGCTGGTGGGTGCTTCCGCGTGTGCCATTCAGAAAAGGCAGGCCCTGTGGGGAAAAAGGAAGGCTCTATGGCTGGGGTAGAGGGTGAGGAGTTGCAGGGGAGGGGGAGGTGTCTCATGGAACAAGTACTGCTTGAGGCCATCAGACTCCCAGGGAACAGGTCAGGAACTTTCCCATGAGATCCAAGTCCTGGTCTGAGAGCAGGGCCCCAAGGGGTTTCCGGAGCTGGTTGTAGAGCCATTGGCTGAAGGTCATCTTCTTCAGGGCCAGGCACTCTGTCCTTGGAGCCTGGCCAGATTTTCTCACTTGGCATCCCCAAGGGAGGGGTCCTTGCAAACCTTGTGGATCAGATCAATTTCCAACTTCCCTGGGACACAGGGGCTTGTGAGTCAGCAGATCTTTCAAAAAGCATTTATTGACTGATTCATTCATTTACTTACATAGGTTGTTATGTATTTATTTGCATGTGTGATTTGAATCAACCATTTGAATACAAACAGTTCCCCTAAACAAGACCATCTTTTCCCCACTCCAAAGTCTAACAGCACAGCAGGGGAAAGTTTCACTTGCTAGCACATTTTCACACTGAGAACATCCTCCTCATTGTGATTGGTGTTACTCATTGATAAGCAGCCATTCTTATTCAAAAGATCACCCCTGTGACTACTAATGGCACACAAAAGGAAGTGGTCTTGACTGTGGGGTTGGGCAGGGAGAGGGATGGTATGTTCTCTAAGTGCCACATGGTGGCAGAAGCACTAACACAACACACTCTTGGAAAAAGGCAGTCATTCAGAGCCATATTTTCAATCCTTCTATGTCTTATAATGAAAATTAGCCCTGGGAGCTGGCACCCAGATATGATTTCATGCTGACCATTTACAGAGTGTACCCCCCTCACTTGCGTCATTAGGGTTCTGGACAAAGTGCACTGAGCGGGAAGAGAGGAGTATCTACTGCTAACTCCTCTTCTTGCCTTCAACATCATGTTCCTCGGTGCTGGAGGAGAAGGTGGTCCCCATGGAATTTTATGCTTGATCTTCAACCTCAGAGGATCCATGGGAGCTTTGCCTTTTCTTTCTTTCTGTGTGCGTGTGTGTGTGTGTGTGTGTGTGTGTTGTGTGTGTGAGTGTATGTGTGTCGGTCATGGCACTTGATCTCTGGACCTGGCAGCTGTCCCTGAGCTCATCAGCTCAAGGCTAGCACTCTACTACTTGAGCCACAGTGCCACTTCCAATTTTCTGGTGGTTGATTGGAGATAAGGCTCTCACACACTTTCCTGTCTGGCTTAGCGTTGAACCTCGATCCTCACATCTCAGTCTCCTGAGGAGCTAGGATTCATTCTGCATGTCTACTGTCCAAAAAACCCTCCTTTTAGCTCCAGATGTCAGCGTGTAAGATGTACAGTGAGCATGAGACAGTGTCTCAGCTGCTCAAGTTGGCAGAGCTTCAGCAGCCTTATTCGGGAAGAGTTTCTTTCTCTTTTAGATTTTCATTCAGTGGTGAAAAATTCTTTCACTCAAAACTCCCCACCCCTGACTAATCCAAAACGTCTCTGTGAAACCATTAACAAATATACCTGTCAAAGCTTTGAAAGCTTTCTAGTGAAAGATAGGTAAAGTTCCAGGGGCGAAGAGTCCCAAAGGAAGTTTATAAACCACAAGACCAAAGAGAACCACAATGCCCAATGCTTCTTGCTTTGCAGGAATGTTGGAACTGCACTCTCCTTCATGTCCTCATGAGCACGTTGCTCGGCAGCCTCCTTTCTCCTGTTGTTGTTTCTTCCAATGTTTGGCCATGGCCAGGAGCTTGAGGTTAGCTAGGTTGGCGGCTGCGTCTTCTGGGAAGATATAGTCATAGTATTCTTCCCAGGCTGCCTCAGACCCATAGTCAGTCTGGACCTTTCTTCTCTTCTTGGCTTTCTTTGGCATGAGTTTGTTTACTCGGTCCTTCTCTGATACTGTCCCAAATTCATCTTCGAAGCTCCTCCAAGATTCCAGCAGCAGCAGCCTGTCTTCCTTGTCTTCACAGTTCCTCATGGTTTGGTTAGCCTCCTCATAGATCTGTCTGCATCTAGCCACACTTCCTTCTTCTCCTGTAGACAACTCAAAGCGAGCCCAGCTGATCCATACTTTGACGTGTTGCGTGCGCTGGAGCAAGCGTCGGTAAAGGTTTCGTGGTCTCTCCGTTTCTTCCTGCTCCATTTCAAAGTCGATGTACGATTTCCAAAGCACCTCTGGCATGTCTAAGCGTGGCTGGCTGATGGCTAACTCATAAATCGCCCGGGCTCTCTCCAGATCCCCAAGGAGTGTCTCTACTTCCGCAAACTGAATCCACGAGGCACAATTCTCAGGTGCAAATTCCAGCCACTTCTCGTAAAGCTTCCGGCATCTGTCGAATTCTCGCAGCTGCAGTTCCAGCTCTATGTAGCCTTTGAACAACTTGTTCTTTGGACATTTGCCCAGGGAAGTCCCCAAAACTCTCCTGGCAAATGGTACATTTTTCTGTCGTATTTCAAATTTGGCGTAATAGAGCCACATTTTGGCAAATGTGAACTTGCGGTGAGGAATTAATTGCAAAGAGGCCTGATACACCTGTCTGGTCCTGTCGGGATCCTTTGCCTCCAGTTCTTCATAGAGCGCATAGCGGACCCAGAGGTAGATGTAGCGCTTCCAGTGCCTCTTCTCCTCACTGGGGGGGACGTTGGCCACGGCTCTCTCATAAACCTCTCGCACTGTTTCCGCTTCTGCGTGGCTTTCCAGCAGGCGCAAGTAATCAAACCAGGCATCGAAATTGAGCGGATTAGCCCTCACTTCTGCTTCATACTTGGCCCTGCATTTGCTCTCGATGAGAGCTTCAATACCCGGCCTGTCACCAAACTTCTTCTCAAAGATGGTGTAGTTTTTCAAGAGCTCCTGGGCCCGGTGTTTGGGAATTCTGTCCAAGGCATACTTGTAGATGACTCGGGCCCTCTCCACTTCTTTCTGGTTTTCCTCAAACTTGGCAAACGCAACGAAAAGGCGTTCATCCATGTGTTCTTCTCCGAAGAACTCCACAGCTCTCTCATACACTTGGCGGGCATGGGCAAAGGCAGCCTGCTTCTCTTCGGAGCGGGCATATTTGATCCAGTTCTTCACGTGCGGGTGCACAAGAACAAATCGTTGATAAATGGTGCGTGCCCGCTCCACCTCTCTGTATCTCAGCTCCAAGTTAATGTAGGCGTGCCAGGCTTGCTCCTCGGGCTGCCATTCCATCCAGCGCTCAAACACCTGCCGGGCACCGGCAATGTTCCCCAGCATCTCCTCCATGGCCGTGTACTTGTACCAGAACTGGCTGACTCGCGGCAGCGTGGTGACGGCCCGCTCCCACACATTCCGGGCATGGTTGACCTGGCGATTCTTCATTTCCATTTCTGCGTAGCTCAGCCAGAGGGGGATGTTGCCATAGTCCACATCTAAAGCACGCTCGTAGATGGACCGAGCCCTTTGGATCTCCTTTAGACTTTCTTCCCACCTGGCGTATTTGATCCAGTTCCTCAGCACAGTCCTGTTTTTCCTGAGGTTGTCTTCGAAAGTCTTCCTTCTCCTCAGCTTGTAGTCACTGAGTTCTTCCTGGTCCGCGATCCTCTGTGCAGGCGGAGGCGGCCGAAGTTCGAGCTCTCGTTCTTTGGCTTCTCGGAGCAGTTGCTCGGCAGTGATCTGAACGGGAGCTGCAGCTTTGTTTTTGACCTTGGCTGCTTGAGGAATCCTCTGTTTCCCGGCTGTGGCGGAGGAGGAGGCCGCCATGTCTGCAGGAGGAGAGCCCCGGAGACACCCGCGCAGCACGCACTGGAAACCCAGTCAGCGGCCCAAGTTCAGGAGAGTTTGCCTACACTGCGAAGAGTCCCCAAGACAAAGCGAATCGCTGGGCAGAGCTGAGCCCTAGGAGAGACAAACAGCAGCCGACTCGCCTGCCTGCCCGCTGGCCCAGCTGCAGGAGATGGGGGCTGGCTGAGAGGCCTTTGCCTCCTGAGGTGGAGCAGAGGGATTATATAAGGGAGGGTGAGGAGGAGGCGTGGCCAGGGTGGATCCGGAATTGTCTTGGAACCCAGGGAACCTGTCACTGGGCACAGGAGGCGGGACCAGGGGGAAGGAGGGCGTGGACTCAGAGCAGCAGGAAGTGACCTCCAAGCCTGGGGCACTTTGCTGACTCATGCTCAGGAGCTGGACAGCGGTGATCACATGATTCCCTCAGGGGGAGTCTGAACAAAAGCCTATGGAGGAGAGCAGGGGAAGGGGAGGGGAGGGCATCATGCTCCCTTCTAGACCGAACTTTCAAAAATCTTTATAGTTAGGGAGGCTCATGGAAAACCAATCATCCAGAAGCCTAAGCCAGTGAGACCCAGCAAGAATATCTTGAAGGAGAAGGATGAGATGGAACTTGACCCACCAGATATCACACTAGAGAAATGGACATGGCGCAGAGTGGATTGATGGGCTAAGGGAAGCAGGCACTGAGCTACGTGGAAAGGGAGCATTGCACAAGTAGCCTCTCAAGTCCAGGATAGGGGGAGGGTGGGAACAGACAGCCTGGGACTTGAGCCCATAAAGTGTATCAGCCACTTTAAGTGCCATGGCTGTTGTCACTCTGGTGTTTTCCATTCCTACAAGTTATGTCTACACAGCAAAGCAAATCTTTGTAGCAACTGTTTAGTTTTCTGTTTGTTTCTCTGGGTTTTATTGGCTGTTGCTTATTGGCTTTGTTTTGGGTTTTGTTTTTTGGTGGGGTATGTGGGTTTTGTGGCAGCACTGTGGCTTTAACTCAAGGCCTTGCATGTGGCTCAGCTGGTACTCTGCCATTTGAGCCATACCACCAGCCTGGCTTCCTGTCTGCTGGTTCGTTTTGCTTAGTGGGTTGGTTTCTAGTCCTGGCACTTGAATTGGGGCCCAGGCCCTTTCCCTGAGCCTGAGGTGCTGCTTTCAGTTATTTTTGAGCAGTTTACTGGAGATGAGAGTCTCACAGACTTTCCTACCTGGGCTGGCTTCCAACCATGATCCTCGGAGCTCAGCCTCCTGTGTAGATAAGTTTACAGGTAGGAGCCTCCAGAGCCTTGCACAGGTTGTTTCATTGGGAGGACTTAAACATCCTAGGATTCTGGTGGCCAAAATGGTCCTGGAGCCAATCCCCTATGGCCAACAGGGGGCAGACTTTGCTGACTGTAACTGTAGGAAGAACACTTTCCAATTGTCCACCTCCTAGGGAGAACCAGGAAACTTGGTGGGTATATTTATTTGATATGTTTGTATTGTGGTTCCAGTCCTGGGGCTTTAATTCAGGACCCTGGCACTGTCCCTGAGCTTCTTCTTGCTCAAGGCTAATTTTCTGCCTTCCAGCCTTTTCTGAATATTTCATTGGAGTGAAGAGTCTCGTGAGCTTTCCTCCCCAGTTTGGCTTTGGACACCAATGCGCAGATCTTAGCCTCCTGGATATCCTGTATTACAGGCATGAGCTACCAGTGCCCAGCTAGCTGGCTAGCTTTGAATCTTGCCTTCTGCCTTCTTCTGCCACCCACCCAGAAACTAACACAGTGTACCAAGACAAGAAGAGATGGCTTGACAGCTTGTACTAGCAGCCACATCCTAATCGTTAGTGAACACTTTTGACCTGCTGCCCATCAAATACTGAGAATTTGGTGATTTGACACAACAATAAGAGAAAAAATATTATTTTTAACGTTTAGCAGTGTGCTCTAGGCTGGCCTCAAGCTCTCACTCCTCTTGCCTCAGTCTCACTCGTGCTAGCATGGCAAGCAAGCCTGACTATTCCTCAAAACAAAAAATTGTTCTTCCTCATGTTTCCCTATGTTGACTGGTCTTTCTCGGCTCTTGCCTTGGGGTGGCAGTCAGGTACCTTCTAGGGCTATAGGCTAAGCAGGTCTGGACATGCCCAAGGCTGGCCAATGATGAGCATAGCTCCTCACTCAAGTCAACCAGGACCTGTCAGGTGTGAGATAAAAGAAGAAAGCCTCCCACCTCCTTACAATGAAGACCTATGATGGAATGAGCATGGTTAATGTTGCCAACACTGCTTCCTTGCTTAATCTCCAGTAGGGCAGAGTTGTTCCCTCTGATCTGCCTGTCCCCGACTTGGTCAAAGCACTGTGGCATTTTCCTAGTCGCTTTTAAATAAATACACCCCTGTTGTGGTTGCGGCAATCCCTCCCTAGGTATCCAACCAAGTACAATGAAAGCATGTGTGCATTCAAATTCTGTTATGTGGTTGTTCCTAACAGCTTCAGGTGTCTGAATGGTTCAGCACTGTACATGAACTAGGTAATCCTATCAAATAGTCGATTGTTCCTAGATATCTTCCATATAGAAATGACTATGATACACATAGCGCTTAGGACAATGTGTTCCTGCATTTATGTGTCAAGGTGGATAATCACTAAACTCCTGAGGCCCCTCTAAGGTGTCCTCGGTAATATGAAGAAGCTGAACCCTCTGGGCCTGGTTGGTGGGTTCCCCCATGGAAGGTTTGCAGAAACGGGACTGCCACATGCTTGAGGCAGGATAGAGTTTATTTCATTTTAGTTTCTTTATTTTGCCTTCCACAAGGAAATAATCATTTAACTCTACAAGCTTACAAATGAAAATGTAGGGAAAGAAAACATGGAAAGGCTCAGAGGAAGCATTCTGAGTCAGGTATGGTAGCCGAAGGTGGAGGAGCTGAGTTGGATGAGGCTGGGTGGCTGGAATTTCAGAGCTGGAGGTTAAAGCCTGGGCCCTTGGCTGTCAGCTGAGGCCCCGTGGTTTGTGGTGGTGAGGTGCAAGCTGGTCTCCTTCAGGTCTCCTCCCCATGCTGGCTGTAACCTGGACCCAAGGGCTGGTGGAGTGCTTCAGGGCCTGCCACTCCAAATAGGCAGGCTATGTGGAGAACAAGGAAGGGTCTATAGCAGTGTTGGGTTGGGGGATGGGGGAAAGTGTGTCATGGAAAAACTCCTGCTTGAGGCCATCTTCCATGTTCATCAGACTCCCCAGGTCAAGAACTTTTTCATGAGATCCAAGTCCTGGTCTGAGAGCAGGGCCCCAAGTGTTTCCGGAGCTGGTTGTAGAGCTGTTGGCTGAAGGTCATCTTCTTCAGGGCCAGGCACTCTCTCATTGGAGCCTGGCCAGATGAGTCAGCAGCTCTCCCAAAAGAATTGATTGATTGATTGATTGATTCATTCATTCATTCATTTACTTACGTAGATATTCATTTGCATGTGTGTTTTGAATGAATACAGTTGCCCTAGACAAGACCTTCATTCTCCACTCCAAAGTCAAACAGCACAGTGACGGGAACCAAATGGCTGTCATATTGTTACAGGAAAAAACCTATAGTGCTTAACTGAAAAGAATGT
Organism: Perognathus longimembris pacificus; assembly: GCF_023159225.1. NCBI lineage: Eukaryota > Metazoa > Chordata > Mammalia > Rodentia > Heteromyidae > Perognathus > Perognathus longimembris. Next base: position 46,181,777 of record NC_063162.1, on the reverse strand, counting down.
TTGGTTTCTGTGATATCTCATCCATGCAGGTTGGTCAGTCTTGATATCCTCTTTGGCAGTACATACTACCTACCCTTCATTGAAAATCACCCACCCATAACCTTCTTGTAACGTACATCTTGTAGTTTAGTAACCTAGCAGCCTAACAGCCCTGCTTACGTTAGCTACCATTTTTAATCACTATATAAGCGGCTGTGCAAAAAATAAAGTTTGAGACCTTGATCAGAATCCTGTCTTGGTCTCCTTCCTTGTGTCTGATTTGTCTCTCATTCAGGTCCACTCCCCCTCGGGTTCCTGTTGACAAAACCCAGCTGGCTGGGACAAGCACAGTAGGGTTAAATTTTATTTTCTAGCACATTTTCAGGCTGTGAATATCCTCCTCATTGTGTTTGGGGCTACTTCATTGATAAGCAGCAATTCTTACACAAAAGATCACCCCTGTGGCTACTAATAGCACACAAAAGGAAGTGGTCTTGACTGTGGGGTTGGCCAGGGAGAGGGAGGATATGTTCTCTAGTGGTGTCAGAAGCACAAACACAACACACTCTTGGAAACAAGGCAGTCATTCAGAGTCGCATTTTCAATCCTTCTATGTTCCTGATTAGCTGGGGCATTGTCGCTTAACAGCAAGACAGTCAAATTTTGCAAAAGACATCTGGGGTCAGCCTTCACCAGTTATGGACCTGGAGACTGTTAGTGGGGGATGCTACAAGGGACTTTTGGTGCCAGTCCCCTCCTGCTATGTATACATTAGTTACTTATTGGGGCAGTAACTTGATTGCCTGGTGGAGCACCTGGCATTTCAAATATTTATCTGCTGATATTCCAGTACACAGCACAATTATCAAGCAAGGCAGTGAAGCATCTTACAAACAATTGCTAAAGCATCCTAACTTTAACTGACCTCTGGTCAAATGAATTCTCTCTGGCTACCTTGATTATTTTAGACTGCATTTTGTGCAGGCTTCACACTGACATGTTCTGCAGTTATTCCAGGAAGTTTCAGGGCCGTCAGGCCCAAGCTACAATATGGAGGTGCACTGGCTGTTCGGGCTCCTCAAGGATTGATGTAGTCAGGTCTCTTCTCTACCATCTCTCATGTGATTCAGGGAGGAGGTGTGGAAGCATGATCAGTAAAAGCTAAGAATCCACCCCTGCTCAACCTGGAAGTGCTTTGCTTGATCTGAGTCCCTGACTAGCCAGTGAGTGCTGGCAAACCTGACAAGAAGGAGAGGTGGGGGTTGAGTTAATTTTCATATACGCTCAGGTTCCCTGATTAAACTTAAGAGCCATACTGTTAACACAGAGATGAAACGACCAGGGTAGACCATCCCCTGCAGAACTCTAGGCCCCTTAGCTTGTTGACTCTGTGCAAATGTGACGTGGGTACAGTGGTTAGATCTCAAGAAAAAATTCTTGACATATTCTCAGAGGAGTAGGTGAACTTGTTGGATAGCCTCCACCATGATTTTTTCTAGGAGTCCTCCTAGGCACCCACCAATATTTTGATGTTCAGCATGAGGTCTGCCTAGACCAAGCAACAGAAGTGCAGCTCGCCACTACCCCATACTCGCCACTATCGCATAGGCCTTCAGGGTAGTCTACGCCACAGCCAACTTGCACAGGAGTGCTGGAGGACAAGGGCTTGCACCTGCCACCACACATCAGGGGGCATCAGCCTTGGGCCCCAGATTCAGCCCCTGGCTGTGAAGCTCCAAAACCCAGGCCCCTCCAGATGGGGCTCCTCTATCCAGAGCCGCCTTCAACCAAGAAACCCAGCTGACGTGGCTCGCTTCCTCTTAATGATTCTTTTCAGTTTAGAGTGTGATCTGTGAACTTGTGCAATTCAATGAATATTTCCTCGTGGGAGGTAAAAATGAAATGAAATAAACTGATTGCTGCCTGAACCATGGACGGGGTGGTCTGTCTCCTCTCAGGGAACCTTTCACAAGGGAAGCCAACCACCTGGCCTGGCTTCTCTATATTTACTGAGGATGAAAGAGGCCAGTCCATACCAGCCCCCCTTGAGTAGGAAGTTACCTGAGCCCCTCTCCCTCCAGCATATGAGGACAAACCCGCGTCCTGTTATTTACTGTTATCTGAACTTTGCAGCCTGCAAGCAGGAACAAGCAGAAGGCACCAGCCCTGCTCCAGAAAATTGTGTCTAAAAGGACACTTCATCATTCCAAAAATCTGCGCACCCATGCAGCTTGGCACGTATCCCCTACTAGCCCAAATTAATGTAAAGGAAAAGAAAATTATTTCCCTAAACAAGGGTAGAGTTGGGGACTCCACCGTGTGAAGGAAACATCTGCAATTGGTAACCGCTAGACAAGGACACTTTCAGGAGAGGTCAGGAGGTGAGCGGATTACCCACCCTCCCACAGAAAATGGAATTATCATGTCAAATCCAATCAGCCCACACCCCTCCAATTGCTCCAATGCCGGCCCTTATCTTGGATCAAACTCCTGTTGCCACCAGGGGAAACACCAAGTGGAACAGGAGTTCTCATTCTCCACTAGACTCTCAGCTCTCTTCTTGTGCAGCCCCTGCATCCAGACTCCTCTGCGTAGACCCATGTGCACATTTACTACCATGGGACGGTTACTGCTGCCTTCTTCTGGTCCTTCTCCCCCTAAACTCCATGCCCCTGAGTGACCAGGAAGGAGCCAGAGAGAATGGGCGGCCCTTCTGAAGCACAGAGACAATGCAGTGCAATGTTCCCTCTCTCTGGGGAAGGGCCCCTCAACTCCTCCCCTTTCAGAAGGAAAGCATGATAGGCCTTATGCCAAATCACCCGAGCATAACCAACCAATTACCTCCAAGAGACCATCCCTTGACTGTGAGTCAGCCAAAGGGCCTCAAGCACTGAGGCCACTTCCCCTCTACCCAGACAGACCAACCACGCCCTCACCCACCCTGGCCACCTCTGCTTCAGACAGTGAGAGGTCCCCTAGGCTCTGAGGCCCTTTCCCCATCTGCTCTGGCCACACCTCCTCCCTGCCTTCCCCTATATAGGCTTCTCCACCCCTAAGCTTGGCCAGTCCCGTGGCAGTCTCACCTGAGCAAGCAGGAAGTTTGATCTTGCTGGCGGGCCCCTCCTCAACCCACTCTTTCCCCTGAGGAGATGGTGCTCACCGCATGCTTGCCTGCGCCCACTGGGCTATCTCAGAACCAAACTGAAGCCAGAGAGAAGGCTAGATGTCACGGACCCTGGCAGGCCTCCCTGGCCTCCTCCCGCAGAGAACCTCCCCCATATGGGCTCCGCAAAGGCTGGACACCCTGCTGCTTAGAGGACTTTGGAGACGGAGGCGCGTTCCCAGAGATCCCTGTGGCCCAGTGGCCTCTGGATATGGGTCGCGGGAAAACAAGGGCCAATGCACTGGCCATTCAGGTCGATTTCCGAGGGCGACTCCAATACCAAGCAATTGCTCGACAAGGACAGCCAAAAGCCAGGGTCATTTACAGCCAGCACGCTGACCTGGTCCCAAAGGAGGTGACCAATGCAGAGGATCCAGACCTTCGGAGACCCGACCAAGAGGCCATTCAAGAGACCACAGCAAAGACTCGGGCAGCCTTAGAGAAGCTTGTGTGGCAGAAGGTTGCTGCAGCCATGCCGGCTGGAGAAGCTGAGAGACCGGCCCCTGCTCAGTATGTGCGATACACGCCCTCTCAACAAGGAGAGGCATGGAACTCAGGGGCTAAGCAGAGGGTGATTCGGGTGGTGGACATGCAGAAAGATCCCATGGAGCCTCCGAGATTCAAGATCAATCAGAAGATTCCCCGGCCACCGCCTTCTCCTCCTGTACCTGTGCTGCGGTCCCCAAGTCGACGGATGACTGTGAAGGAACAACAAGAGTGGAAGATCCCTCCTTGCATTTCCAACTGGAAAAATGCAAAGGGTTATACAATTCCACTAGACAAGCGTCTGGCCACTGGTGCGAGAGGACTCCAGGCGGTGTGCATCAAGGATACCTTTGCTAAGCTGGCCCAAGCTCTCTATATTGCTGACCGCAAGGCTCGGGAGGCTGTCGAGGCCCGGGCCCAAGTGGAGAGGAAGATGGCTCACAAAGCAAAACAGAAACATGAGGAGAGACTGAGAGAGCTGGCCCAAAGGACCAGGGAGAGCAGAGCTGGGAGCAAAGCCCGAGTGGACAGAGAGGATGGGGAGCCACAGGAGAGGGCAGGGATCCGACAGGAGAGGCAGAAAGACAGGCGGTGTGACCGCAATCTTTACAGGGCAGCTCCGAAGAGGACGTGGAAACGACAGCATATTGAGCAACGAGATATCACTGAAGTCATTGCTCTCGGTGTCCCCAATCCTGGAACCTCCAATGAAGGTCAGTATTATGACCCAAGGCTCTTCAACCAGCCCAAGGGTATGGACAGTGGCTTTGCCGGTGGAGAAGATGACTTTTACAACCTTTATGGCCACTCCTGGAGAGGGGCTGAACCCATGTCCCATACTATCTATAGGCCCAGGCCAGATCTGGACAAGGACATGTATGGCAATGACCTAGAAGCCAGAATGGAGACCCACAGGTTCTTTCCATGCAAAGAGTTTTCCGATTCAGAACAGAGGCAGGGAAGATTAGAAGGACCTGTTGAGTTTGAGGAAGATCCTTTTGGTTTGGACAAGTTTCTGCTAGAAGCAAAGCGGCAAGGCGGCTCAAAAAGACCCTCGGAGAGGAGCCAAGCCCAGGAACAGGAGCATGGAGGCAAGAAGAGGAGGAAGGCATAGATACTCCTTTCTTCCCCCTCGGTGAACTTGGTCCACAACCCTGATGGTGCCATTCCTGGGGGTACACTGTGTAGATGGTCAGAAGAAATCCAAATCTGGGAACCAGTTTCCAGGTTTGCAGGTGCTTCTGCCACCATGTGGCACTTAGAGAACATACCCTCCCTCTCCCTGCCCAACTCCACAATGAAGGCCACTTCCGTTTGTATGCCATTCGGAGTCACAGGGGTGATCTTTTGTGTAAGAATGGCTGCTTATCAATGAAGTAACCCCAATGGCAATGAGGAGGATGTTCACAGGCTGGAAATGTGCTAGCAAGGGAAACTTTCCCCTACTGTTCTGTTTGACTTTGAAGTGGGGAAAAGGAGGTGTTGTTTCGGGCAACTGTTTGTATTGATTGAAAACACACATACAAATAAATAAATGCCTTTGTAAGCAAATGAATGTATCAATAAATGAATAAACTCATTTTGGAGAGTTGCTGACTCACAAGACCTTATGTCCCCAGGAAGTTGGAAACTGATCTGATCCACAAGGTTTATAGGACCACAAGGGAGAACATCTAGCTTGAGTTTAATGAGCTCCCTGCCATCAAGAAGATCATCCTCAGTCATCTCTCCCAGAGCAAACTTCACAAGCCCTTTCAGGCGCTGATATCAGACTTATGAGAGAATGAACAAGTGTGGGGATAAGAGAAGCACAGAAGGCCTAGGGTAGTGTTGAAGTAGAATAGAAAGTCAGATGGTTAAGGATAGAGACAGTGTTAGGTTTTTAAAGTAGGTAGCTGGTAAAGGAGAATGCCACATGGTATTCAGGCAGGAGAGAACATTTATTACTGAACTGCTGGCCTGTGGCCAAGATGATCCATGGCCAGAGAGAAGGGAGAGAGAGAGAGAGAGAGAGAGAGAGAGCGCGACCCCCACCAAGCCCTGCTTTATTTAGGGCAGGGGCAAGGGGTGTGGCCAGGTGGATTAGGAGGTGACCTCAGGGAAAGGGGAGGTAACTGCCTCCAGGTCTGCTGGTTACCCAGGTAACTGGATGGAGACTTAATGAGGTGGAGGCATCTGCATGTAGCCCTCAGGGAGAGGACCTTACAGACAGAAGGGACAATGGAGGCAGATGGGAAGGGTAGAAGGTGACAGGAACGGTAGAGGATGAAGGGGAAGATGGAAGCTGAGGAGAAGTGTGGTGGGAGCTTGGAAGTTTGGAGGGGAAGTGAAGTGTAGAGCAGAAAAGGAAGGATGAATGGAATGATACATAGGAAAGGAGGGTGGAAGGGAAAGAAAAGAGTGATTCAAAAAGGGATGGGTGAAGAGGAAAGAAAGGTTGGAGAAAGAGGGGAAGGATAGATGTGATTAGAAAGGTGCAAGCGAAGGAGAGAGTAGACAGTAGGTAGTGTTGGGGGAAAAGAGAAGGTTTGAGGTGGAAAGGATGGGTGGATGTGAAGTGAAGGCTGTGAGAGAAGAAAACCTTTGAGGAAGAAGGGAAAGAATGTGAAAGAATGATGCAGGCACCGAGCTACCACCAGGCTATGGGAAGGGAGCATTGCCCTAGTAGTCCCTCAAGTCCAGGATAGGGGGAGAGTGGGAAAAGACAGTCTGGTACTTGAGTCAATAATGTGGATCAGCCACGTTAACAGCTATGGCTGTTGTCACTCTAGTATTTTTCATTCCCACAAATTATGTCCACACAGCAAAGCAAATCTTTGTACCAACTGTTTGGTTTCTGTGTTTGTTTCTCTGGGTTTTATTGGTTGTTGCTTATTGCTTTGTTTTGGTTCTGTTTTAGTTTTGGGTTTGTTTGATTTTAAAGATTTTTTGTCTTTTGATTTTTAGTACTAGGGATCAAACCCAGGTCGTTGCACTTGCTAGGCAGGTGCTTTGCCACTGATCTATATCCCAGCCCTGTTTTTGTTTTTTAATGGGGTATATGTGTTTTGTGACAGCATTGGGTCTTTAAATCAGGCATTGCACATGGTTCAGCTGTTGCTCTGTGATTTGAGCCATTCGAGTAGCCCGGCCTCCTATCTGCTGGTTCATTTTGCTTTGTGGGTTGGTTTCCAGTCCTGGCACTTGAATTGAGGCCTGGGCCCTGTCCTTGAGTCTGAGGTGCAGCTTTTAGTTATTTTTTAGCAGTTTACTGGAGATGAGAGTCTCATGGAATTTCCTACCTGGGCTGACTTCCAACCATGATCCTCAGAGCTCAGACTTCTGGGTAGATAAGTTTACAGGTAGGAGCCTCCAGAGCCATGCACACATTGTTTTATAGAAAGGATTTAAGCATCCTAGCATTCTAGTAGCCAAAATGGTCCTGGAGCCAATCCCCTGGGCCAACAGGGGGCAGACTGTGCTCATTGTTACTGTGGGAAGAACACTTTCCTAGGCAGAGCAAGGAACATTGCTGGGTATATTTATTGGATATGCATGTAATCTGGTTCCAGCCCTGGGTCTTGAATTCAGGCCTGGGGCACTGTCCCTGAGATTCAATTGGCTCAAGGTTAATTTTCTGCCTCTCAGCCAAAGTTCTAACTTCCAGCTTTTTCTGAGAATTTCATTAGAGGTATGAGTCTCATGAACTTTCCTACCTACGTTGACTGTGAACCCCCATGCGCAGATCTCAGCCTCCTGGATATCCTGTATTACAGGCATGAGCCACCAGTGCCCATCTAGCTGGCTAGCTTTGAATCCGGCCTTCTGCCTCTCCTGCCACCCACCCAGAAACTAACACAGTGTAACAAGACGAGAAGATATCGGTTGACAGCTTGTTCTAGTAGCCACATCCTAATCATTAGTGACCACCTTTGACCTGCTGCCCATCAAATACTGAGAATTTGGTGATTTGAAACAACAGTAACAGAAAAAAAGATTTCTTTTCTTTTTTTTTTTTAACATTTAGCAATGTGATCCAGACTGGCTTCAAGCTCTCACTCCTCTTGCCTCAGTCTCACTACTGCTAGTTTGGCAAGCAAGCCCGATTACACCTCAAAACCAAAAATTGTTCTTCCTAATGCTTCCTTAAGTTGACTGGTCTCGTTCAGCTCTTGACTTGGGGCAGCAGTCAGGTGCCTGTTGGGGCTGTAGGGTAAGCAGGTCTAGACTTGCACACGGCTGGCCAATGATGAGCAGAAGCCATGTTTGGGTCACAGCTTCTCACTCAAGTCAACCAGGAACAGGGCAAGGACCTGTCAGGTATGACATTACAAAAGCCTCACAGCTGCTTACAATGAAGACCTATGATAGAATGAGCAGGGTTAATGTTGCCAATACTACTTCCATGCTTAATCTCCAGTTGGGCAGAGTTGTTCCCTTGGATCTGCCTCTCCCTGACTTGTTCAAAGCACTGTGGCGTTTTCCTAGTAGCTTCTAAATAAATACACACCTGATGTGGTTGTGGCAATCCCTTCCTAGGTACCTAACCAAGTACAATAAAAGGATGTTTCTATCTAAAGTCTCTTATGCAGTTTTCCGAGCGCTGATATCCACCATGGTCAATGATTAAGCACTGTACATGAACTAAGTAATCCTATCAGGTAATTGATTGTACCTAGTTATCTTCCATATATAGAAAGAAATGGCTAGGATACACACAGCACTTGGGGCAATGTATTCCTGCATTCATGTGTCAAGGTGGATAATGGCTAATCTTCCCAGCTCCCCTTTTAATGTGCCCTGAGTAAATATAAAGAAGCCCATCCCTGTGGGCCTGGTTGATGGATTCGCTCATGAGAGGATCGCTGAAAGGAGACCACCGCATGTTTCAGGCCGGAAAGAGTTTATTTCATTTTATTTTCTTTATTTTGCCTCCCACAAGAAAACAGTCGTTTAATTCTACAAGCCTAAAAATCAAAATGGAGGGAAAGAAAATATGGAAAGGCTCAGAGGAAGTGTTCTGAGTCAGGTGTGGTGGCCAAAGGTGGCTCTGGATGGAGGAGCCGAGTCTGCTTGAGGTTGAGTGGCTGGAAATTCACAGGTGGAGGCTAAAGCCCGGGGCCCCAGCTAAGGCCCCTCAGGTTGTGGTGGTGAGGTGCAAGCCAGTCTCCTTCAGGTCTTGTCCCCCAGCTGGCTGTAACCTAGAACCCAGGGCTGGTGGGTTGCTTCAGCGTGTGCCACTCAGAACAGGCAGGCCCTGTGGGGCCATCTTCCATGTTCATCAGACTCCCCAGGGAACAGGTCAGGAACTTTTCCATGAGATCCAAGTCCTGGTCTCAGAGCAGGGCCCCAAGAAGCTGGTTGTAGAGCTGTTGGCCGAAGGTCATCTTCTTCAGGGCCAGGCACTCTGTCCTTGGAGCCTGGCCAGATTTTCTCACTTGGCATCCCCAAGGGAGGGGTCCTTGCAAACCTTGTGGATCAGATGAATCTCCAACTTCCCTGGGACACAGGGGCTTGTGATTCAGCAGCTCTTTTGAAAAGTGTTTATTGATTGATTGATTGATTCATTCATTCATTTATTTATTTATTTGCATGTGCTTGTGTGCGTGTGTATGTGTGTGTGTGTGTGTGATTTGAATCAACCATTTGAATACAAACATTTCCCCTAAACAAGACCTTCTTTTCCCCACTCCAAAGTCCAACAGCACAGTAGGAGAAAGGTTCACTGGCTAGCACATTTCCAGACTGTGAATATTGTCCTCATTTGCCCAGTCCCCCGGGGTTTTGTCAACAGGAGCCCAAGGGGGAATTGACCTGAATGAGAGACAAACCAGACATAAGGAAGGAGACCAAGACAGGATTCTGATCAAGGTCTCAAACTTTATTTTTACACAGCAGCTTATATAGTGATTAGCAAGGGGGTAACTGACGTGAGCAGGGCTGTTGGGGGTGCTCGGCTCCTAAATCACAAAATGTACATTACAAGAAGGTTATGGGTGGGTGATTTTCAATGAAGGGTAAGATGTACTGCCAAACAGGATATCAGAACTAACCAACCTGCATGGATGAGGTATCACAGACACCAAACATTCTTTTCAATTAAGCCCTATAGATTATTCATGTTACAATATGACAGCCATTTGGCGCCTGGCACTCATTGTGATTGGAGATACTTCATTGATAAGCAGCCATTCTTACACAAAAGATCATCCCTGTGACTACTAATGGCACACAAAAGAAAGTGGTCTTTGTTAGGTTTTTTAAAGTAGGTAGCCAGTAAAGGAGACTGCCACATGGTATTCAGGCAGGAGAGAACATTTATTACTGAACTGCTCGCCTGTGGCCAAGATGATCGATGGCCTGAGAGAAGGGAGAGAGAGAGGGAGAGAGAGCGACCCCCACCCAGCCCTGCTTTATTTAGGGCAGGGGCAAGGGGTGTGGCTAGGTGGATTAGGAGGTGACCTCAGGGAAAGGGGAGGTAACTGCCTCCAGGTCTGCTGGTTACCCAGGTAACTGGGTGGAGACTTAATGAGGTGGGGGTATCTGCATGTAGCCCTCAGGGAGAGGACCTTACATTCCAGCCTTTTAATAGTTATGAAGAAGGGTGGAGACTCTCTCTGGCTGCTTCCTGCTGGCAAGGAGCGTAGGCATTAGGGGTAAAAGGCAGAAATGTGGCCCTTCCTGGAGAAAGCGAGCAGCAGGGTCCCTTGGTGGTAGATGCCAGTCCTTGAATGAAGCCTGGAAGAAGTCTCATGAGGCAGGGGCTGGGAAAAAAAAATATTAAGGCAAAAGGAAGGGTTTAGGGCACAAAATTAAAAATTGGGTGACTTGGACAGTTCTTATACTCAGGCATGGACATTAGATGGACAAGCTACTATCTCTTGATCCCCCGGCTCTGATTAATTTTGAAAGGGCGAGACAAAGTGACTCCATTTAGGATGCGATCATTCTCCTCTTACTCCACTCCATGATACTTGTTCCCGGAACTGGCTGAGTCCCAGTGGTCTAGGTGCTTGTTGCTGGGATGGCTTGCCCCCATTGGCATTCACGGGGTTTGAACTCAGGGCCTGGGCACTGTCCCTGAGCACTTCTGCTCAAGGCTAGTACTCTACCACTTGAGCCATAGCTCCACTTCCAGCATTTGGCTGGTAAGAGATAAGTCTCTTCAGCCATGCTTCCAGCCTGGCTCTTTGCTGGTTAGTTGGGAGATGGAGTTTGAGAGATTTTCTGCCTGGGCTGGCTTCGAACTATAATCCCAGGCGTCTTTGCCACAAAAGCCCTTTTTGATTTCCAATTAAAACAACAAAGAGACCAAGGGGACTAGAGCTTACCTGTACCTTGTCAAGAATTGACCAAATACTTGCCAGAATTCTACAATGACAAAACTCAGTAGATGTGATGAGTTTTAGCACAGATATATAGCTAGATGGACATACTAACAAATGACATTTACACAGACATACAGACTGTGCACATAGGTTTTACAGAATGCAAAAATGAATTTCAGCAGTAGACTCTTTTGGAATTCCAATAGTAAATGACTTTTTTTTTTTTGCTCAATATTTTAAAACCACGTGGTCGGTTAGAAAAACAATTTTGCTAGCAAACAACAATTTTCAGATTATAAAATGGAGAAACCATATTTTGATAAACTCCAGTGGGATGCCATGTTTAGGGGGGTGGCAGGAGGACACAAACACACTAATAGAGAACACGTGGCATGGCATAATGGCGCCTGAGCTGATGCCTGTTAAACCCAATATCCACCACGTGGTCAATGCTAGAGAAAAGAACTTTTAGATATCTTTGCTGACAAAGCACATTGGTGGTCAAGCCTCAGTTTCGAAGGTCTGTGAAAAGAGGCAGCTTTGTGAGCAAGGCACACAACGATGGTACGACTTGGGAATTTTATAAAGTAAGCAAGTAAGCAGGAAGATGAGAGAGAGAGGGAGAAAAAGAGAGGAAAAGAGAAAGAGAGAGAGCCTGAATATAAGTGACTTCTAACCATTTACCATTGCAGTAGCAAAACCTGTATCTGAGCGAGTATTTCGAGCAGGCCTCATTGTCAAGAGGTGTGCTAGCAGTTTCCTGGCTTGGGTGTGACTGATGCAAAACCCAAAAAAGCATGGGAGGAAGGCGCCTGGTGAGTGGATGAGCGGCAGAAGCGGCGGACGGAGCAGCAGAGAACCGAGCAGCAGCAGTTTCATTCACCAGGGTAGACAAGTGGTGTGGAGGT